>NC_056729.1:691632611-691932611 GCF_019279795.1 Protopterus annectens | reverse complement strand
GCATAGGTTTATGGGTAGTTACTAGGCTTGCAGTTCAGGGGACCATTGAGTTGATCCCAAGCACTGTCTGGTTAATTGACTTGCTTAGGGTCTCACAGTAGGCAAATGAGGGCTGAGGGAATAAAACCCTGGACCATAGGAACTACAGCTCACAGCCTTAACCTTTTGCATCAACTGCCAAGATAGCTGCTGAATACATTTCTGTAAATATTTGTATACTAATGTCAAAAACAGTAAAAACTTTAACAATTTCTCCTGGTTATGACTGAAAAAGATTAGGGTTTGGAGGGTGGCCTAATGGTTAAGGTGTTTGCCATACAAACACATGGTGCAGGGTTTGAGTCTCACAAGGGATAATTGGCTAGGCTTAAAATGACTCGTAAGGGCAGTTAGCCTAGTACTAATCTATGAACCTATGAACCTAGTAGACTAGCTTACCTACCCGGTAAGCAAATAATAGATAAATGGAAACTAAATCCTGGAAACCTATTTTAAAGTGTTTTGGCTCTAGAATGTGAAGCTTTGTATTCTCCTGCAATGACAGCTGTTAGAATTCCACTTTAATAACTAGATTAGTTGAATAGACTATTTCCTGAATTCTTTGCAGAATTGTAAAGTGAAGGAATGTGTAGAGTTCTATCAAAAGCCAAGCAAAACAGAGCAAGTGTAATATTTACAGCCTCTGTATGAAGCATGTGACCCATAATTTCTTTAGCTTGCTTTAACCTTCTGTAGCCAGTTCCCATACGATCTCTCACACTTAATTGTAAATAGCTTTTTACTTTAACTGTGTGAATTTGTTAAAATGTATCTACACAATATTTTTGCACTATGGGCAATATTGCCAACGCTTTGCATTATTTGATATATATTTGTACTTGTACTTAACTGCGGTGGTGGTGCTGCGGTAGCATTGTCACCTCACAGTACGACGTCCTGATCGATTCTCAGCTAGAGCATCTTCTGAGTGGAGACATGCGTGAATGGGCGTACCTTCGTTGAAGGTTGTGTCTCAGGGCCAGCAACTTGGCATGTAAAAACCTACTGCCAATCATTAGCGGACTGGAGTTTCGCTGTGGCGACCCCTAACCGGGAAAAGCCGAAAGACGCAACAACAACAACTTTTATTTTTATTGGACTACTATCTTTACTGTAATCTCTCTCATGGAGCTTTTCTCCCTGAGCCTCCACTGAAAACGGGCTCTCTAGACCCAGTGGACTTCCTGGGTAGTCAAACTGGAAATAAATAAGTAAATTCCTAGGAGATATGAAGTCAGTCCAACTTTCCATCCATTTAAAGTTAAAGGCTGCAAGTAATGGCAAGGGAGACTGCTACATCTCAAGCTGAAGTTTTCTAACCACATGCACATTTAAAAAGTCGACAGCTGTATTCCAAATTCCTGAGTTACTGGGATAGATTTAGATGCCAGAAAGAAATATAAGGTCTCCATACATTATCTGTTAATATAAAAACTGATTAGTGAAATTCTGAGCTCTCTCTTAGCTGCTTCATTTTGGATCTCTAGCCACATTTGCAAATTACAAATAGTGTTTTTGCTTCCGACTCCACTAGATTTCACATATTGATAACAATCAATCTGTTAAGTATGTTTGTAATAATGCCTTAAGTGGGAGTCCATATGGAGTTTGCCGTAAAATGTTGAGATTGTTCTCTAATAAGCTGAGTGGGTCTAGCAGTTAGCATAGAGGAGTAAGGCACTTAACTGTTCATGTGCTGCTCCCTGTTCCCAAATACAGGGTTTGATTCATTCCAACTCCTTTTGCCTTCTGTATGACTGTGAGCAAGTCACTTATGCAGGTAATGCTCCAGGGTCACTCCTGAAAAGGGACTACTTTGTCCAGTGGGCTTTTCCATTGGTAAATTTATAAAATAAAAATAAATGCTCTTGAGTATGAAATGTACATGGAACATGAGGTTTGCTGTGGGTGTAAATGTGTTGGAGTGCACGACTGGCAGCTAACAGCTTTTTCCATGGGGTTCAGGGTAGCCATACCGGGCAGTTCCTAGGACCCTTTCCTCAAGGCACATATCTATTTGACAAAATCTTATGCACTCTAATAAAAACTGGATATTGAAAAGTCTGCACGCAGCATGTGGATTTTGTTGACTGACACATTCCACAAAGTGCTTCTCCCATTTAGCTTAAGATCTTTATAGTATAACTGCCCCCCTTCCCTTCCTAGGGCAGTGCAGACAGTTTACCCAGTCTTTAGCCAGACTACATCTGGTTTGCCAAGGACCAGAACTGTAACTTGACATATGTTGAAACCCTCAGTTTGTGTCTGTCTGTGTATCTGTGTATATGTGTATAAATATATATGGGTGAGTGTATACACAGTAACGAACTATGAAATAACTATTATTTTAGATCAAATCTAAAATTATTTAAAACAAAAAAAATTAAAACATGTTTTGCAATGGGGCAAGCCCCCTTGCACCCACCACATGGAGGCTGTGCCCCCACACCTCTTGTTAATTATATATATCAACTCCGAAATCGCACATCAGCAGGATAAGTGCAAATTCCCCTACCCCGCTGTACCACAATCCCATGCAAAAGGCTGCAGCCAAAAACTTCATTGTAAATAACGTGTGATCATATGATCATCATTTGCTATTCACTGTCAGAAAAAGCATTTGCTGTTTTGACCTACATATATATATAATTATGTATAATATATATATATATATATATATATATATATATATATATAGATATATATATATATATATATATATAATTATGTATAATATATATATATATATATATATATATATATATATATATATATATATGTATATCATATATATGTTATATATTGTGTGTGTGTGAATATATATATATATATATATATATATATATATATATATAAAATCATATATATATATGTTATATATTGTGTGTATATATATATGTGTGTGTTTACTTCACATTGTCAACACACTAAACATTGAGACCAAAGCATCAAATTGTCACTTCATTGAAAATGACAAAAAAAATTTCTAAAACATATTTTTTTCAAGGCCCACCCCAGCACTCCCAACTCCTTCTAATTATATATAGCAACTTTGCAATTGCAATACAGTTGGAAAGGGCAAAACCCCATTCCTCACTATTCCATGATGTCAGGCTCCCATTCAATTCTACACTTCGATGATGCAACCATTCGAAGTTTAGTGTGTCAGTTGTGTATGCAGTCAACAATTTATATAGCTCTACTTTAATGTCTTCGACAGCATTCTTGCTTATTTCTGAAATAAATTTGTTTAATTTCTTGGTGTCTCCTACCAGAATTTGAAATCAGCAGCACCGTGTCTATGCATCTTTTGTTTGTGTTTTACAGTACTTTTCAGCCCCTTTGCAGCTTTGGTCTCTTGTGTCCCTTGTCTTTTTGTTGTATAAGCAATTCATTTTTTGTGAGGAGAAGTTCTGTTGGTTTGTTCATCCTTCTTGGACAGTTGTTAAAGCAGTGTTCTTGGATGGGATTAATTGCTTGTCAGTTTTTTATGAAGTATATGGAACAAGACTGTGTTGTGTGTGGACTGTTGTAATTATGGCAGAACCTCCTCAGTTACATGATATAGTGCATTATTGTTTTATGGTGGTGACTTTTTAAATTTTTTTTTTTTCAGACAGGGCAATAGTACACTTTCACTAACAAATGGTGTACAGTATGTGTTACGGTGACACTTGTAGTAAAGGTACTTGCAGTATTGTGATGAGCAGATGCTGTCCCACTCTGTACTCAAGCTATTGCATTGTCTCATTTTGTAGATCCGAAGAGAGGTAAAAAAGTTTAGTGATTTTCTAATGGAGCCTTGTTACATTTTAGACTTTAGTGGCACAAAAATCACTGCTACTGATTCAACTTGTGTAAAGTAGTCCTTACTTTACTTCTAATATAAATAAAAAATATGTCTGGAGCTGTTTAAGGCCCTGGTGTTGAATGTTGCTTGTTAAATAAGTGGAGGAGAAGGTTTCTAGCATGTGTAAAGCCGAAACACATTAGTTTAAGGTGGGGGAGCTAATATATTTCACACATGAACTGTATTGTAAAGCTGCTTATAGAATTCTGTTGTCTGTTTATTATATGCCTTTTGCAGTAGATCTGAAAAGCAGAAATGTTTTTACAGGAGGTACAGAAGCACTCCGTGCACACCCTGATTTTCAGGTCATTGAAGAGGACCCACGATATGTTTGTTTCTGATCATGCCAAACCTGTGTCGCGTGACGAAACCAGGTAAGTGTCAGTGTTAAAGCATCGATAGTTCTGTGCATTAATTTAATTTTATTGGTATGAGAGACTTCCACTAGACATATTCCAGGTAATTCTTAACCAGTTTTAATGTTATGCTTTTGATTACTATTTTGGCTCTTATTGCCATTTACCTTTAGGAAAATGCTATGCTGTTTTGGATTTGCAAAGGGATGCATCTTTTGTTTACTGACTTTATGCCACAATAGAGTGTTTTGCTGAAAACCTTGTCTTTCAAGGCCTTGAGAACTTGTTTACAGATGAACCTGCGGTAGTACCATGATACCAGTGAAGGGGGTGTTTAAAGACAAAGTTTTCAGTGTTATTTAGAGGAGAAAACTTCTTTACTTCTGTTTTTTACACTGTTGTAATAGGCAAGTTTTTGATTTCGCATCTATATTGTTCATTTTGGCTACTGTCACTCTGTGACTATGTGAGTCAGCCTGTGATGATCACTTGAGATTTCTTAATGAGAATCTGTGGAGAAGTCTACTGAGTGCAGCTCTTGATCACTCAAAGGGTGTCCTTTTTGTGCTCACCCTGATTGGTCTTTTATAAGGCTGGGAAGGAGGAAAGTTGGATATGAGGAAAGAGAAGACAAGGGGCACAGAATGATGAAATGAAGAGGGTTGCACTGGAGGAGGTGGAAAAAAGAGCGGCACTACGTTTGTTGGGGATAGATCCTTCCATTTTTTCTTAAGAGTGAAGTTGGGGAAGGAGTAAGGGAAGGTGGTTATGGAAGCATTAAGGATTTGACAAAATTTAAGACAGGAACATAATGGGCTGACAGCAGGGGAGACTAGACATAATTTGGCAGAGATATACGCAGAGGTGTGAAGTGCAGGTACCAGTTTGGACCTCACTTACCCCCCCCCCCCTCGACTGACCTTGAGAGGGGCTGCTCTGGTGTGTGACTAGAGGCTCCAGTAGCTAGAGTGCCAGAACTGACAGGGTCTGCAAATCTTGCACCTACTGGAACAGGCCTTCAGTGGGTTGCAGGTACCTCTCACATGCCTGTCTCAACCAGGCACTAAAGTTAACTTTATTCATGGCTTACCATAACGCCGAACACTAGTGAGATAGAAAAGGAAGTGGAGACAAGAAAGACTCCTAAATGTTTTAAAACAGCATTTTATTTAATGAATTGAAGAAACATTTACTTACTTACTTCTGAAACTGCTGCAAAATATTTTCAATGCATTGTCCTGTTACTAATGACCCCATTCTTAGAGAAGGCATTGACAGCACTTGACTAATGCCTGTTAAGTTATGAATTACTGTTTTACTACTTTTGGATGACTGTAAAGTCCAAAAGTGGCAATAGTAATGGAATACATTTATAGGTTCATAGGTTCATATGTGTATATATACTTCATTTATTTTCAGTGCTGTACCTCACTGGAATATGAAGACACTTGTTTCTGTCTGTTTTTTTTTTTTTTTTTTTTAGTCCTCCATCAGTTTAGTTTGCAAAATAGGAATTCATACTTTAAATACTGTAACTATTTGCACAACACTTTCATGTGCTTGCTACTTGCAAGTACTTTGCAGTAATCCCTCTGTCCCTGCCATCTGTTTTGTGCTATCTCCTCCTTGGTTTTGAAGATATGAAAAAAGAAAGATTTGTTTATCCATGTTATAATATTGTGCATCATTGATGAAAGCATAGTGTTTATATTTTCTATGCTGATTCCACCTCTTGCATAACTCTTTTATAAGGGGAAGCATTGCACTTTGTTTCCCAGGCAAATTCAACATGTTGCTGTGTAAGTATAAGACTGGACTTGAAAGGGGTACTTCCAGCGTTACAAGCAGAATTGAGAATTGGTTAGTCCTTTACAAGTTCTTATTTTCCTCCCTCAGTAATATGGTGTTTTGTTAAAGCTTGTACTCAAAATTCTTCAGCTGTTGCATTCAAGGTGCACCACAGTGCCTGTGGACAGAAGAGGGTGGATTTGGTATTGATGTACAGATCTGAATGGCAACGTTAGCAGATAGTCAAATCCAGGAAAGAAGGGCACATTTCTGTAAGGTCTGTTGACTCTACAGAACAGTTTCAAGTGACCAGTCTAATCTACAATAAAATAATTGCATCAGTATTTATCTCTGTTTATGTGACTATTATCATTCATTTGTTAATTATTATTTCTATAAGTTAAGTATCATGGTGTAAGGCCACTGGCGTATGTAGTAAGGGAATTATAATCTACAAAATGCGGTGATATTGTAGTTGAGGGCCTCACCAGATGTGCAGTAACAAGCCCCGCCCCTGTGATATGTCATTCATGAATATGCATTCCCTCCGAATGTACAACCGAAGAAAAAGTGCACTGACATTGTAATATGACTGTAAATATAACCGTAAACTGTTTACCAACATCTGTAATTGACAAGTTTTATTGCACTAATAATGTATACTAAAATCAGCAAAGAAACGAAGCCGTCAAAACACATGTCATCAGGCTTTTTACTGTATAGCATTATAGTTCTCTTTGTCAGAGTCGGAATGCGATGGTTCACTGTCCCAATTAATGTCCAAATGGACTCTTTTTTTGGTGCAGGTGTCACAGCCTACTCTTCCTCAGTATCATTGGCAGGACCTTTTACTAAGAACAGCTTTCCTGGGTGATACTCTATTAACCGTTTGTTTACATTTAATATTTTCATATCATGTATGTACGAGCAAATGAAATATGCAGACCGGGTTGTCACTCAATTTGCGACATGACCACTTCTGCACGAAACGAACTGGTGAGGCCGTCAACTACAATATTGCCCAGAATGCAGATCAGAAAATTGCTTGTCCACTCCCCACACCCAGTCTATTTGTGTGATGGCTAGCTATAGTCGGGCATTTTGTACATACAGGAAACTTCTGGAAATCCACAAAAACATTCCACTATGTATATAGGTGGTATTGCAAAATGATATTCACATTACAGGTGCAAGTTTTAAAACTCTTTACATTTTATGAAGCACTTTAAGCATAGCGAATTCCCACATTAAACAAATGCAGGTAATAAACATTTTTGTGAAAGTTTTACAGGTATGAGACTGACATGGCATTAGCTTTAAAACAAAACAGAAGCATTGCATTTCTATTTCTTTGAATGTTGCACTTCCATTGAGTTTGAGACGTATGCATATCATGCAGAAATAATCCCACAACGTACCGATATAATGTATATGTGAGCATGTGTATCTGTTTGCATACTTGTATACATGTACATGTATATGCTATACTGCTGTATAAGGAATAAAAAAGTACTTAGTGTTGAACTCTGGTATTCTTTCTTGGACTGCTGAAACCCACCCCGCCAGCTGGTAACGCCTTTGCCTGTGCAGGTTCTCGTATGCCTGTGCAGGTTCTCGTATACCTGTGTCTGCATTGCTGTCCAGAGCTGGGGAATACTGTCAGTCCCCCATCTCCTCCCAGATATCATTTTTCTTCCACTCTGAGCCAGCAGTTGCCTCTTCAACGTCTATAAGTACAACTCCTGCTACAAGTAGAGGGAGATCTTGGCCTCCTTGTCTGACCAACTTGGAGCATGATCCTGGGCGTCAACAGATGCAATCCTTGCGAAGTGCCAGCACAAGAGTGAAATATGTAAGCCTGCTGTAGCGGAACAACGGTCTCTCTCAGGTGTGACATCACTATGCTGTATAGTGCTACTGCTTGTGGAAGTCATAGCAGTGTGAAGATTTTGTGTAACAGAACTAAAGCACTTGCATGCAGATGTTCTTCGTGTTTCACTGTTGCAGTCATTAAGTTTGGGTTATCTGCTTGCAGGTAGCCCTCAGTTGGCCTGATTAACAAAGTCTTGGGTCCTGCGTCAGTTGCTGTCCCTTCTTCCATGACGTCAGGTCGTCAGGGGTATAAAACATGCAGCCGATGTCATTACATCAGTCTTTCTTGCCATGCGGTGCCCGAAGCAGTTAGCAAGTGCTGGTCGGCCGACTCCTGAAATTTTCATTTTCAAGTTTTAGAAACTAAGACATCAACTAAAGCTAAGTACCCCGTTGGGGAAACTTTTTCTTGCTCCTTACCGATGTCAGTAAAAGTTAATAATTGCATTACTTGTGGAAAGCAAATACCTCCATAAAGATTTTCATTCGTACTGTATTCCTTGCATAGGCCCTGACCACGACGTAACTTGCTGTTGGTTTTGTGCTTTATTTAATCAGCACACTATCCATCATCGGTATATTTTCGCCTGTAAATATTTCAGTTCTCAGTTTAATTATCCAGAAATGTCATTGGTTAGCCATCCGACTACCGAGATTCCGAAAAAATGCAAAGATAAAGACAGAGACAGGCCGCTGAGGTCCAAAACTGTCGATGGCGCTTCTCCTAAGCCAGTCGCCAGTTCGCCGGTACTCAGTGAGGTGCTTTCGCAGCCCCTGAAACCTGCTACTTCTGATTCACAGGCCTCTACTGAGCCCCATTCGGAGTCCGGTATGCCGCGAGATGCTTCAGCTATGGAACCCACAGATGTCTCTACCTTGGATGGGTCTGGAGCCACTGTGCAGGCACAGGCTTCTGAGGGTGTTTTCAGGCCTACAGTCTTGCATATTAAACCGACGCCTCCTTTTCACTTAGGCCTAAATCTCGAACCATGCCTAAAAACTGACACCCAGGCCATGTGCTCAGGCCTCTATGCCTAAAAAACAAATGATAAGAATGGCTGAAGATTTAATAACTCTAATCAGGGGTAGTCACCACCCCCCCCTTTCTAAGAGGCCTAGGACTGAAGTTGTTTATGAATCTTCTGACCAGGATTCTGTTTTTTTCTGATTCTTCTGATGATCTGGATTTGCCCTTATCTACTTATGAGGACTCTGATGCAGAGGACTCCATTCCCTCTGCTTCCCCTCCAGAGGATTTTTCTTTTGGGGAAACCTTGCATATTCTAAGGGAGCATTTCCACTGGGAAAGCCAGGATTTTTCTGATTCAAAAAAGAGGCTTAGGGATTTTTTACTCCTACCTCAGCATAAGCCTTTAGCTATTCCTCCTGTACTAGACATTGTTGTTGATGCTTTTTTGGAATCTAGTTTGGCCCCTGATTCCTTGCCTCCTGTTCCCAGAAAACCTGACTGATACTACAGGCTCCCCGAGTCACACAAGTTCCTTTTTAAAAATCCTATTGCGGATCCAGAGACTATTTCATAGGGGCCCAAGGGCATTAAGGCTTCTACTGCTAAAAATCCTACCTCTTCTGATGGAGACTCCAGGGGGCTGGATAGATGGGGTAAGAATGTTTACACTTCTGCAACCTTGCCATTAGGGCTTTAAACTGCCAGTTTCATATGTTGAAGTATCAGCAACATGTTATTGAATTGCTTAAACAGAAAATGATGTTGATTCCTGACTGTGTGGAAAATAAGGAATTACAGGATTTAATGCATTCTGCTGAACAAGCTGGAAAACATACTTTGCAATGTGGTTTTGATTCATTAGAGGCCTCTTGCAGGGCTGCTGTTACTGGGTCTGTGCTCAGAAGGCATGCTTGGCTAAAGGAGCAATCTTTGCCTAATCATGTTAAAGCTAAATTGTTGGATGCTCCCTTAAATCAGGACCACCTGTTTGGCAACAAGGCTGAGGAAGTTCTTAAAAGGATGTAAGATAAAGCTAAATCTATGCAAACTGTTAAAGATTTCTTACAAGTTCAGCCTCCTAGATTTAGTAGGCACTGGCCCTCTAAGAAATGGTCCTTTCCAACCCCTTCCAGGTCTTCTCAAGCCAAACCCAGACACAGCAAAAGCCCCAGGTTTCAGTCCAAGGGGACACGCAGGACTAAGCAGTGGGGGGCGTCCACTTCCAAATCTGGGAGTAATAAGACTCCCCTGTATGGTAAACTGTCTCAATGACTTCCGTTTAAAATTTCCAAGCACTTATCAACTGACTGCCCCTTTGGGGGGAAAGATTGCTCTTCATGCAAAGAACTGGGAACACCTTACCCAGGACAAATGGGTTCTAAATATAGTGTCCCAGGGATAGAGATTTCACTTCCACACGTTGCCAACACCAAGCGGGTGGCCGCACCTACCCCCAAATCAGTGGGCAGAGGCCCAAAAACAAGTACTTTCTCTCTTAAGCATGGGGGCTACTCAACTGGTACCAGAAGAGGAAAAGGGACAAGGTTTCTACTTGAGACTTTTCCTGGTACCCAGAAAAGACCATGCATGGCATCCTATCCTGGACCTGTCTACTCTAAACACCTTTTTGGAAATTCCAAAATTCAAGATGCTGACTCTTCAATTACTTCCTATGCTAGGCAAAGATGCCTGGTTGGCAACACTAGATTTAAGAAGCATACCTGCACATCCCAATCAGGGAATCTTGCAGAAGATACCTACGCTTCAAAGCAGGCTACACACACTATCAATTCACTGCACTGCCCTTTGGCTTATCTACTGCGCCCAGGGTATTCACAAAGTGCCTAGCTCCAGTTATTGCATTTTGCAGGCAAAGAAATATTCAAATATACCCATACCTGGATGACTGTCTAATTCAGGCAGAAAGCCAGGACTTATTTTTGAATCATCTGGCCTTTGTACAAAGGGTTCTAACTTGTCTGGGGTGCACCATAAACAAAAAGAAATCACACCTGGAACCATGTCAACAAATTATATTCCTGGGAGCAAGCTTGAATACAACTTCCCAGTTGGCTTACCTCACGCCAGAGAAACAAATTCATTTGACAACCTACTTCAAACAAGTGGCCACAAAAACTCTGCTATCTGCAAGACAAATACTACAAGCCTTGGGGTTCATGGTCTCCTGCATTCTTCTAATTCCACATGCAAGACTGCATATGAGGAAACTACAGTGGTATCTAAAAAGCGTATGGTGTCAACATTCTCAGGATCTAGAAGCAATGATTCCTATCATACCTTGCCTACACCTAGAATTCCTTTGGTTGGCAGAGGCCTGCCAACAAAACAAGGGACTACCTTTCACACACACACACACACACACACACACACACACACACACACACCCCCCGCCACTCAAACCGTAACAGACTCATCAGACTATGCATGGGGGGCTCACCTGGCAGGGAAGTGCATTCAGGGCAAATGGAACCCAAGTCAAATGCACCTGCATATCAATCAAAAAGAAATGTTAGCGGTACAGAATGCTCTGACAGCCTTCAAGGACCACATTCTTCCAGGACAACTTATGGTAAAGACGGACAACACCACTGTTATGTGGCACATAAACAAGCAGGGGGGGTACACATTCTTACCCCCCCTGCAGACTAGCCATGGCATTGTGGAACACAACCTTGAGCTACTAAGTGCACCTACAAGCTCAATTCCTGCCAGGAAAATTAAGTACACTGGCAGACAGACTAAGCAGAAACCTCATGGACCCATACGAGTGGAAGCTGGAACCAAGGATTTTCAACATGTTGACAAGCAAATGGGGGAGCCCAGATATAGACCTGTTTGCCTCTCCCCAAAACTACCAGTTGGACAAATTTTGCACAAGGACTCCCCACAAGTAATCCTGGAAAGTGGATGCTCTGTCCTTCAGCTGGAAAAACCTATCCATCTATGCCTCCCCCTCTGCTTTCCAAAGTACTACTAAAAATCAAATGGGACAAACCAAGGATGATTTTGATTGCTCTAGACTGGCCATGTCAACACTGGTACCCCCTCCTGCGCAGTGTGTCACAGTTATCCCCATGGCACCTGCCTCAGACTCCTTCCCTGTTGTCTCAGCAGAAGAACCAGATTCTGTACCCTCAGCTTCTAACACTGAACCTTTCAGCTTGGCTAATTACATAATCTTTCCTCTACCATCCCTCAGTAAACCTGTGATGGATACCATTTTAGAGGCAAGGAGGCCTAGTACTAGAAAATCTTCTACTGAAAAATGGAAAAGATTCTGTGCCTGGAACCAGTCTCAAGGGATGAGCACAGCAGCGCCCAATTTACCTCAGATTTTACAATACTTAACTGAGATGCTTCACAAGGACCTGTCTTTTTCCTCAATTAAAATCCACGCCTCAGCCATTTCAGCTCATTAATTATTAAGCACAGAACCTCCCCTCTTCTCTCATCCATGCTCAAGTAGTTTCTCAGAGGGGCCAAAAATTTGAGACCACCCAGGAGAGCTCCAACCCCAGCTTGGGACCTTAACTTTGTTTTGTCGAAACTCACTCTACCTCCTTTCGAGCCAGCTGCTACTGCAGACTTAAAATTTCTTTCTTGGAAAGTAGCTTTCCTTTTAGCAATCACTTCAGTTAGAAGGGTATCTAAATTACAGGCCCTTATGGCAGTGGAGTCTTTCATCATCTTTCGTGCGGACAGGGTGTCCCTCAGAACCAGTCCATCCTTCATGCCCAAGGTGGTATCCAATGTGGCTCTTAATCAGTCTGTTCATTTGCCAACCTTCTTTCCCAATCCACAGAACAAAGGGGAACAGTTACTGCATTCCTTAGATGTGCACAGACAACTTAGATTCTACTTGGACAGGACTAACCCTCAAAGGAAATCTGAACAACTGCTGGTGGCATTTGCTGCAGGGGCAGAGGGGAAGACTATTTCAAAGCAAACCATTTCTAAATGGATAGGCCATTGCATTCATTTCTGCTATAAGCATCATGGAAAACCTATCCCCCAGGGGATCAGACCTCACTCCAAGGCCGCATCTACCTCTACAGCCTTTCTCAGAGGCGTCCCTACCAGGGACATCCTATACCTGGAGTTCTGTGCATACTTTCACCAAGCATTATCATTTTCCAATTTTCTCTAAATCCAGAGCTGGCTTTGCCACTGCAGTCTTGCAGGGCCTTATAGCTGGTCTTAATGCTATCTAAATTCCTCCTCCCAACCATAGCTTTGGGAATCTACCCAAATGTAATTACTGCAACAGTGAAACACGAAGAACATAGTACAGTTGTGTACACTTACCATAAATGTAGATGTTCAAGTGTATTCACTGTTGCAGTCCTGGTTACCCTCCCTCCAGCCCCCTAACTTCTTTTGGCTATACCTCTACTTTCTTTTACTATGTTTAAAAGCCTTTTTAGTGTATTTGTTTTTTTGTTGGAGGTATATCATTGTACTTTTATATTTAATTGTTCCCCATTAGGTGGGCACCTGACATCTGGGGCAAGAAAAACTGATGTAATGGCGTCGGCTGCATGTTTTATACCCCTGATGACCTAACGTCATGGAAAAAGGGACAGCAACCGACGCAGGACCCAAGACTTTGTTAATCAGACTGAATGAGGACAACCTGCAATCAGATAACCCAAATGTGATGACTGCAACAGTGAATACACTCTAACATCTGCATTTATGGTAAGTGTACACAACTGTAATTTCCATTTTTCCAGTTTTCATTATTTCATTGAGTAAACAAATGAAAACCATCCTACAGTGTAAAAACAGGATAACAATCTGTCCTGCTATTTTTGGAAGTTTGGGTGTGCGGTGAAATAATTTTATTATTATTGTTATTTTTTATTATTATTGCTATTTTTTTTTGTATCTTGGTTTTGGTTAGAATGTGCTGGTGTTTACCTGCTGAAGTTTACTCTTGCTGTATTTTTTTTTCTTCAGGTATATTATAAGTAGCAGGGATTGTTACTGGAAAGTAAACTTTGAGTAGAGTAGAAGAGTGGCATAGTGTAACTTGCCAGTGCTAATCTTAGAAATACATACATACAGTGGATATAAAAAGTGTACACACCCCTGTTAAAAAGTCAGGTTTTTGTGATATAAAAAATGAGACCATAATAAATCATTTCAAAACTTTTCCCACCTTTAATGTGACATATAACCTGTACAATTCAATTGAAAAACAAACAAATCTGTTAGGAGAAAAAAATAAACGTACAATAAGCTGGTTACATAAGTGTGCACACCCTTAAACTAATACTTTTTTGAAGCACCTTTTGATTTAATTACAACAGTCATTCTTCTTTGGTAGGAGTCTATCAGCATGGCACATCTTGACTTGGCAATATTTGCCCACTCTTCCTTACAAAAGTGCTCCAAATCTGTCAGAGTGCGAGGGCATCTCTTGTGCACAGCCCTCTTCAGGTCACCCTGCAGATTTTCTATTGGATTTAGATCTGGGCTCTGGCTGGGCCATTCCAAAACTTTAATTTTCTTCTGGTGAAGCCATCCTTTTGTTGATTTGGATGTATGCTTGGGGTCATTGTCGTGTTGAAAGGTGAAATTCATCTTCATCTTCATCCTTCTAGCAGACGCCTGAAGGTTTTGGGGCAAAAGTGACCGGTATTTGGAACTATTCATAATTTCCTCCACTTTGACTAAAGCCCCATTTCCTGCTGAAGAAAATCAACCCCAAAACATGATACTGCCATGACAATGCTTCACTGTGGGGATGGTGATGTTCTTTGTGTTTCACTGTTGCAG
Source organism: Protopterus annectens (assembly GCF_019279795.1). Lineage (NCBI taxonomy): Eukaryota > Metazoa > Chordata > Ceratodontiformes > Protopteridae > Protopterus > Protopterus annectens. Next base: position 691,917,934 of record NC_056729.1, on the reverse strand, counting down.
TCATTACATTTGGGTAATCTGCTGGCAGGTTGCCCTCAGTCGGCCTGAATTCCAAAGTCTTGGGTCCTGCGTCGGTTGCTGTCTTCTCTTCCATAACGTCAGGTCATCAGGGGTATAAAACATGCAGCCAACGCCATTTTCTTTACTCTTTCTTGCCACAAGGTGCCCGAAGCAGAAGCATTTCGCAAGTGCTGGTCGGCAGACTACTGAAATATTCGAGTTTGAGTTTCAGAACCGAAGTCTTCACTAAAGCTAAGTACCCCGTTGGGGAAACTATTTTTTTGCTTTTTACCGATGTCAGAAAAAATTAATAATTGTATTACTTGTGGGAAGCAAATACCTCATAAGGATTTCCATTTATACTGCATTCCTTGCCTAGGCCCTGATCACAACGTGCCTGGCTGTCTGTTTTGTGCTAGATATAACCACCGCACTGTTAAGCATCTGTATATTTTTGCATCAAAGTATTTTGGAAACAGATTTAACTACCCAGAAATGTCATCGGATAGCAGTCCGACTGCCGGAGTACATAAAAAAGGAAAGGACAGAGAAAGGCAGTCGAGATCCAAAACTAACGACGAAGCTTCTCCTAAGCCAGTCACCAGTTCGGTACTCAGTGAGGCGCTTTCGCAGCCCCTGATACCCGCTACCTACGAGTCGCAGTCCTCTACCAACACCCATGTGGAGTACGGCATGCTACAAGATACTCAAGGTATTGGACCGACGGATGTATATCCCTCGGATGGGTCTGGAGCCGCTGAGCAGGCACCGGATTCTGAGGGTGTATTCAGAAGACCTCAACATTTGTATATCAAACCGACACCAGCTGCAAAACCAAAGACAAAAGCAACTTCTAAAACTAAAAAACCGACACATGAGCCACGTGCACAGGCTTCTATGCCTAAAAAACAGATAATCAAAATGGCCGAAGACCTTATTACCTTGATCAGGGGTACCCATCCCCCTCCAGATAAGAGGTCTAGGCAAGACACTGATTATGAATCTTCAGATCAGGTTTCTATTTCTTCTGATTCCTCTTCTGATCAGGAATTATCTATACCTCCCTATGAGGATTCTGATGCTGGGGAGTCGATTCCATCTGCATCTCCTCCTGAGGATTATTCATTTGGAGAAACCTTGCATACTTTGAGGGAGCATTTTCACTGGGAGAGTCGAGACTTCTCAGAATCAAAAAAGAGGCTCATGGATTTCCTCCTTCTCCCTCAGCACAGGCCTTTAGCCATTCCCCCTGTTTTAGACATTGTGGGTGATGTGTTTTCAGAGTCAAGCTTGACCCCTGACTCCTTACTTCTGGCTCCCAGTAAGCCTGACAGATATTACAGGGTCCCTGACTCACATAAATTTTTATTTAGAAGCCCTGCTGCCGACCCTGAAACTATTTCACAGGGTCCAAAGGGAGTTAAGGCCTCAACAGCAAAAAATCCTACCCCCTCTGGCAGAGATTCAAGGGCACTGGACAGATGGGGGGGGAAAAAGGTTTATACATCTGCAACCTTGGCAATCAGGGCCTTAAACTGTCAATGTCATATGCTTAAGTACCAACAACATGTTATGGGATTGCTGAAACAGAAAATGTTAATTTCAGAATGTGCAGAAAATAAAGAATTGCAGGAATTATTGCATGCAGCTGAACAAGTTGGAAAGCATACTTTGCAATGTGGTTTTGATTCCTTAGAGGCCTCCTGCAGGGCCGCAGTTACTGGATCTGTGATTAGTAGGCATGCCTGGTTAAAGGAACAAAATTTGCCTGATCATGTTAAAGCTAAATTGCTAGATGCACCTTTACAGCCTGATTCTCTGTTTGGTATTAAGGCAGAAGAGGTTTTAAAGAAAATGGAAGACAAAGCTAAGTCTATGCAAACTGTTAGACTTCTTACAAGTGCAGCCACCAAGATTCAGTATACACTGGCTTACAAAAAATTGGTCCTTTCCTGTGTCAGACAGAGCTGAAAGGGGCAAATCCAGAAACCCTAAGGGTTCCAGATACCAGGTGCAAGATTCATACAGTTCAAAGCAACGGGGCACTTCCATCGCCAAATCTGGAGGAGATAAAGCGCAAACCTACAGAAAGCAATCCCAATGACTTCCCTCTGCCTACACCAAGCACTTACCTTTTGGCAGCACCCTTAGGGGGAAAACTAGCACTTTTTGCTCAAAATTGGCAGTTAATAACCCAGGACAAGTGGGTACTAAACATCGTATCACAGGGATACAGATTCCATTTCCACACTCTGCCAGTGCCAGATCTGCCAAAAAATCAATGGGCAGAGGCACAGAAATAGGTTACGTCCCTCATGGATATGGGGGCCATTCAGACAGTACCAGAACAGGAAAAAGGACAAGGTTTTTACTCAAGACTGCTCTTGGTACCCAGAAAGGACAAGGCCTGGTGGCCAATACTGGATCTATTTTTGAACACATACCTGGACATTCCAAAATTCAAAATGCTGACTTTGCAGCAGCTTCTGCCATGCTGGGCAAGAATGCTTGGCTGGTGACTTTAGACCTAAAAGAGGCATACCTGCATGTCCCAATAAGACAGTCGTACAGAAGATGCCTCAGATTCAAGGCTGGCTTAATGCATTACCAATTCTCTGCACTGCCCTTTGGCTTATCCAGGGTCTTTACAAAGTGCCTTGCACCAGTAATTGCATTTTGCAGACAAAGAAGTATACAAATATATACTTACTTGGACTGTCTCATTCAAGCAGAGAACAAGGACACTCTTCTTCGACACCTGGCGTTTGTGAAAAGGCTTCTAACATGCCTAGGGTACACAATAAACAAAAAGAAATCACAAATGGTATTCTCTCAAAGGATAATATTTCTGGGTGCAAACTTGAATACAACTGTCCAGATGGCTTACCTCACGCCAGACAAGCAAAGGCAACTGACTACTTACTTCAAACTGATGGCAACAAAAACCCAGTCTTCTGCAAGACAAATTCTGAAGGCTCTGGGCTTCAAGGCATCCTGCATCTTACTGATTCCATATGCAAGACTGCATATGAGGAAACTTCAATGGTACCTAAAATGTTTATGGAGTCAACATTCACACAGTCGGGAAACGATGATTCCTCTCATTCCCTGCCTGCAACAGGAGTTTCTATGGTGGGCAAAGGCATGTCCCCAAAACATGGGACGGCCCTTCACTCTACCCCCTGCCAGCCAAACCTTAACAACAGATGCATCAGATCCTGCCATGTGGGCCCCCCAGGCATAAAGATGCATTCAGGGCATATGGACACCAAAACAAATGCATCTACATATCAACCAGAAAGAGGGCATTTTGAACAGCTAGCATCTAACAGCCTTCAAGGACTTACTTCATCCAGGACAACTACTGATAAAGATGGACAACACCACAGTCATGTGGTATATAAACAAACAAGGAACAACACCACAGTCATGTGGTATATAAACAAGCAAGGGGGCACACTCATTACCCCCCTTGCAGATTAGCCATAGTACTGTGGAACACAGCTTTGACTTACCAAATACATCTTCAAGCTCAATTCCTGCCAGGAAAACAAAACACACTGGCAGACGATTTAAGCAGAAACCTTATGGATCCTCACGAGTGGAAACTAAATCCACAAGTCTTCAGCATGATAACAGAGAAATGGGGGAGCCCAGACATAGATCTATTTGCCTCTCCTCAAAGTTATCAATTGAAAAGTATCACAGACAAGCATGGAAAGTGGATGCCCTATTCTTCAGTTGGAAAAACCTATCAGTTTACACCTTTCTTCCTCTACCTCTTCTTCTACCCAAGGTCCTCCTAAAAGTCAGACAAGAGAAGCCAAAGATGATATTAATTGCCCCGGACTGGCCCCGCCAATACTGATACCCAATCCTAAGGAACTTGTCTCAATATCCAGCTTGGACCTTGCCTCAAGACCACAACTACTGTCCCAGCAAAACAATCAGATCCTGCACAATCCACTACAGACTCTGAACCTGGCTGCATGGCTAATCATGTAGTCATACAAACAATACCTCTCAGTAAAGCTGTGATGGATGTCATTTTGGAAGCCAGAAGACCTAGTACTAGAAAATGTTATGCTGACAAATGGAAGAGATTCTGTGCTTGGAATCAAGCACAAGGAACTGATACAGCAGAACCAAATATTCATCAGATATTACAATACTTAATTGAGATGCTTGACATAGGCCTATCTTTCTCATCAATCAAAATCCATGCCTCTGCCATTTTGGCTCATTACAATACAGAGCCACCAATCTTTTCTCATCCTTTACTAAAGCAGTATCTTAGAGACGACAAAAATTTAAGGCCTCCTAGAAGATCACCATTACATGCATGGGACCTCAATTATGTGTTGGAAAAGCTCACCCTGCCTCCATTTGAACCCGCTGCTACCGCTGATATAAAGTTCTTATCATGGAAAACAGCTCTGCTACTAACAATTACTTCAGCAAGAAGAGTTTCAGTGCTACATGCCCTCATGGCTGTAGAGCCTTTTATCATATTTTACCCAGACAGGATGTCTCTGAGGACAAATCCTACTTTTATGCCTAAGGTCGTTTCCAGTGTGGCTCTTAACCAAACAATTCATCTGCCAACTTTTTATCCAAATCTGCAGAACAAGGGGGAGAGAATTCTGCATTCCTTGGACGTACACAGACAGCTAAGATTCTACTTGAGCAGGACTAAAGCTCTAAGAAAAACTGAGCAATTACTAGTGTCATATGCTGCAGGATCAAAAGGAAAGGCTATTTCAAAGCAGGCAGTTTCAAAGTGGATAAGCCACTGCATCCGTTTCTGCTACTTACACCATGGTAAACCTGTGCCCAAGGGCATTGGTTCTCATTCCACCAGAGCTGCAGCTACTTCAGCAGTCTTTCTCAGAGGAGTGCCAACCAAAGACATTCTAGAGGCTGCTACTTGGAGTTCTGTTCACACCTTTACAAAGCATTACCATTTGCCTCTCTACTCTTAAGTCCAGGGCAGGCTTTGCCACTGCAGTGCTGCAGGGCCTTATAGCCGCACCTAATGCTGTTTAGCTCCAGCCTCCCAGCCATAGCTTTGGGATTCTACCCAAATGTAATGACTGCAACAGTGAAACACGAAGAACATAGTACAGTTGTGTACACTTACCATAAATGTAGATGTTCAAGTGTATTCACTGTTACAGTCCAGGTTACCCTCCTGCCATCCCCCTGTCATTCTAAAGTTTATCTTTCCTACTCTATCTTCTACAACTTATGTGGTGTATTTGCTTGTAGATGAAGGTAAAGTTTATATTGATGCATGTGTGTGTGTGTGTGTGTGTGTGTGTGTGTGTGTGTGTGTGTGTGTGTGTGTGTGTGTGTGTGTGTATATATATATATATATGTATATATATATATATATATATATATATATAATATATGTATATATATAATTTTGCTACCTTTTTGGGGGCACCTGACATCGGGGGCAAGAAAAACTAAAGAAAATGGCGTCTACTGCATGTTTTATATCCCTGACGACCTGACATCATGGAAGAGGAGACAGCAGCCGACGCAAGACTCAAGACTTTGGAATTCAGGCCGACTGAGGGCAACCTGCCAGCAGATTACCCAAATGTAATGACTGCAACAGTGAATACACTCGAACATCTACATTTATGGTAAGTGTACACAACTGTACTTTTTTTTGGTGATGCGAAGTGTTGTTTTTGTGCCACACGTGCCTTTTCGAATTATGACCAAAAGGCTCAATCTTGGTCTCATCAGCCTATAACCCATTTTCCCACATGTTTTTGGGAGACTTTATGTAGTGTTTTGCACATTTTAGCTGGGCCTGGAGCTTTTTATGTGTAAGAAAGGGCTTCCATCTTGCAACCCTACCCCATAGTCCAGACATATGGAGAATACGGGAGATTTTTGTCACATGTAGTGCACAAGTATTTGTGAGAAATTCCTGCAGCTCCTTCACTGTTGCTGTAGTTCTCTTGGCAGCCTCCCAGACCAGTTTTCATCTTGTCTTTTCATCAATTTTGGAGGGACGTCCAGTTCTTTGCAGCATCACTATTGTCCCATATTTTCTCCACTTTTTTGATGACTGTCTTCATGGTATATCCAATGCTGTGGACATTTTTTGTACCCTTCTCCTGACTGATATCTTTCAACAGTGAGATCCTTTTGCTTTCAACAGTGAGATCCCTTTGCTTTGTAAGCTCTCTGCGAACCATGGCTTTTGCTGTAGCAGGCAACTGAGTAAATGTCAAGAAAATCCTACTAGGACAGCTGAACATTATTTGGGGTTAATCAGAGTCTCTTTAATTGATGGCAGGTGTGTACCCAAGAAGACTGAATGCTGTAATTAAATCCAAAGGTGCGTCAACAAAGTATTAGTTTAAGGGTGTGCACACTTATGCAGCCAGCTTATTGTACATTTTTTATTTTTTTTTTTTTATATTTTTTCCCCTAACAGATTTGTTTGTTTTCAATTGAATTGCACAGGTTATAGATCACATTAAAGGTGGGAACATTTTTGAAATGCTTTATTGTGGTCTCTCTCTCTCTTTTTTATATCTCAAAAACCTGGCATTTTAACAGTGGTGTGTACACTTTTTATATCCACTGTATCACTGCAGTGTGCTTTTCAATTCTGCGCATTCACTATCTCATTGCCTGTCAGTGCAGCTCATCCCCATGCATTTACAGCAGTAAGAAGACGTACACATGTGCGAAGCATGGCTGAGCCTCATTTGTGTACAGAGTTTCTAAATCAGATCCATCTTATTCTAGTTGGAAATCCAAATCATTGTGGATGCTCTGATGGCAAAATGGAAAAATCTCTGGTGGTGGTGGGGGTCTGTATTACTTAATCGAAAGTTTAATTCATCCAACCTTAGTCTATCACTATATGTCAAACATAATTTCAGCGAATGATAAAATCTTTCCCAGGGTAAGGAAGCACTTGGACAACAACACAACTTTGCCTTTTCCCCACCACAGTGCAATCTCTGAGTTGGTATATGTAGTTGGGGGGGGGGGTGTTACCCAACTTGGGTGGGTTTGATTTTGTGCAGTTTGTGTTCCTGTATGCCTTTGGCCAAATTATTCATTATCCTGGGAAATATTTTGTCATTTGCTGAAATAATGTTTGATGAATAGTGGTCTGGTTTGATGAATTTAAGTGTTCAATTAAGTGATATAGACCTGGGGGGGGGGGGGGCTAAGCAAGCAGATTGAGATAAGGCATGGAGTCAAGTAGTGGCTGACATAAGTGCTGTAGAGGGAAGGAATTACACCTTGACACAGTGTGAGAAAAAAGGAAATAACCTTGACACAGTGCGAGAAAAAAGGAAATAACCTAGTGGGATATGCAAGGACAAAAGTTGAGCAAAATGTTGCCTGTAGCAGCATTGGTGGTTACTGTTCCACACACCAGCCTTTAACACTGGATGAGGAGTACCTTTTCTGTCTGTGAGGGGTGATGACTTCTATGCAGATAATGATGCTACTGGAATAATCCAGATGTGGTGTGAACACCAGTACTTTCAGACAATTACAGCAACCACTGTCATGCAGTGTGGAAAGTTGATGTATAGCTGATTTTCAGTATTTCACGGAGATGGTCTGGCTATAATACTGGTCTATATATGACCTTAAACATTTCTCATCATCAGATGGGGCCATGCATGGTAGGTCTGGTACAATGTCAGCAGTGTGTGCACATTAAGTGTGGCTATCATTGTCTTTCAGGATAAATAATTTCACCTTTCATGGGTCTCATTAATCATATACATTCATTTCTTTGCAGGGTTAGCACCAGGAACAACCACTTTCTATGCTTCAACACACGAAGCTGATGTTGAAGCAGAACATCTGTCTTTGTTGATGCCATAACTGTTTTATATTCATGGTACAGCCTGAGGACAGTGGGACACAGTTGTAAATTGTACTATCAGAACCACCTACTCCACAGCATGTGAATAACTCCGTAGGCAGTGACACAGGGTAAGATAATTATTAGAATTAAGAAATTACATTACAACAGGGGGATGGAAGAACACCATTTAGCTCAACACCTGTTTCATGTGAACAGGTGGAACACCTTGATGAAGAGACTACCATTTCAGAGCTAACATTACCACTGTCACAACTGTACAAATGGGTGTCGGGCAAAGATATTTTGTACAGTTAGCTCCCATGGTACTCAACACCTTGGCTGCATAGCACCAGATGTGCCACAACATAGATCAGGCACGCACCGGTTCCACTGAGTCAGGTAGAGATGATTAGAGTACTACAGGTGTATATATGAGGAATTTTACAAGTAGATGGGAATTGTGGAAAGCAGAGACGATGCCATGATCCTCATGCACACAATGGTTGCTGTCTGCTCCATGTACACATTAGTAAAGCCTTACCAGACACGCATTGGAAATGGCTGGATGCGAATGTGATACACTCGCACATGGGGTCTGACCTACTTGTCCTCCACACATGTGATGTAATGAAAGTGCTACAGGGATTCCAGAGAATGCAGCCCAAAGGAAGGTAGCATGGTCTTGTCTGCCATAACATGTGTAGAACCTCTCCGTTGAGGTCCAAGTCCTGCAGCAATGGCAGAAAAATGTCTAGAGGTTCCCCTGCATCTAATAGATCCCACCATCATAGCAACTCAACTCGGCATAAAGCTCACATGTCAATAGTTGCACACAATTTATGGGGCCATCATCCACACTGTCCTTGGGGAACATTGTGTGGGACACCTGTGACATACAAGTCCTACAACAAACTGCTCTATGTAAAAGTCAGCAGTCATCAACAGTTTCTTTCCAGACATTGATATCCATGAGTAGATCTTCATTACGTATGGAAAACAGTGATGAGACGATACAAAAAAAAAATCTTTACAGTGCCCAAAGTACTGTGGTCATTACAGGGATAACTTTCCTAATAGCCCTATGCAAAACACAACCACCGGCAGCTCAAGCAAGCCGAAAGCCTGAGCCAGAAAAGTAATATACCAAAAAAACTCAACAGAATGTTTCAAAACTCCTAGGTACTTCACAGATTTAATATATAAACTTCAAGACAAGTGGCTCAGCAGCTTTCGCACGACATGCGTCATCAGGTTTAAAACTTGCAATAAAAAACAGAACCATTTAAATAACCTCATTCCTAGTGAACATAATGATCTAATCAGTAGTAGTCAAATGTATACATCCTAGTTTAAAATAATAAAAAACATTCATTATTTCAGTGGTCGCATTTTAAAAAATTGTAAAACATTTCATTCAACCCTGATAGTTAATACGACCATAACATTTTCAACCATTTTACTTCTAGAGCTTAACTTCTGCTTAGTAAATCCCCAATCCCCACCTCTATCACAGTTTTTAACCACTTGCATAACTGCAAATATAAAGTGTTGTGTTTCATCATTCTCTGTTATATGCTTCGCTAAAGCATTTGTCGTCACTAATCTTTTTATATATGATATATGATATATGTCCAATGCTCCTATTTTTCTTCCGTATATAGAATGAGTCACATTTCATAGTTAGGAGTAAACACTACATTAATGGTGCTACAGGTTGCATATCTAGGATGTTTATATTTAACTATTACTGATTTGTTTGCCTTTCAGTGACATCATCCTAATTAGCATAATCATCTCTTAATGAGGCTATTTAAATGGTTCTGTTTGTTTGCTGCAAGTTTTAAACCTCAAGAAGCATGTTGTGTGAAAGTTGTTGAACTAGTTCTTCTGAGGTTTATATTATTAAATCTGGGAAGGTATTGGATGCCAATCTGTCTTAAGTCATTTTGGTCTTAAACCTGGATGTTTTGAAGATGGAACAGCTGATCTAAGATGTGTATCTACAATAAGTACATAACTTTTGTTTCTTATTTGATATTGTGGCTTCTGGCCTTCAGTTGTTCCTATGTAAAGACTGAGCTACTTGCCTGCTCCTACACTGAATCTGTAACCGTGGCAGAAGAAATAACCTAAAATGTATGGTGTGAATTTTGGATCTTTCGTAATGGCATTACCCATTTTTATAAGACTTTTGGCATATAGCAAGACCGCCTTCACCTTTGAAACATTATTATTTTTTTTTATTATTGTGGAATTTTTGAAGAGATCTAGAAAGAAACACCTCGGAGAAGGATAATTTCCTGTTCAACTCTTGTTTGTGTAACTTGGGGAGAAAGCTGAAATGGCTGACGTGCACCAAATATTTTGTCTTTGTCACAATGTTCTTAAAAACTGAGTACCAAATGTTAAAGAAGGTTAGGTGCCATATTTGTGTTTCACTAAGGGAAACTTGCCTCAGCACACTGAGTTTCTCTCAGCTCTCTAGTACAAATACACTATGGCAGAGTGGGCTCAGCAGATTTAAATTCTACTGTAGTGTAACACCTAATCCTCCTACTAGGTGTAGCTGTAGTGGGAAGTTTAAGCATATTCCCTCACCGCAGGATGGGTAAGCTGGCGCCACTCCCATGCTGCTAAGCCAGCTTCTGTGGACATCAGAGCTGCTAATTGACTTTATCCATCAGTGCCACAGAGCTGAATGAAATGCCCCTAATTTTGACCCCAGGCAGACCCTATAGTGCTCCATGCTCTTTAGAGTCCATTGAGGTACTTTTTAATTCAGAGTGAGGGTTCTCAGTTGGTAAATTATTTCCAGGGTGGTAAGTTGCAGTTTTTTTCTTATGGGTTTTCATGTCTAGCTTGGTACACATTTAGCCCTGAGTATTTTGTTATGAACTCACTCCGCTTCTTTGATATGGGGACTCCATTTGATTTACTTTGGACAGTTGGTGGTTTATGTTTAGAAGATTCTGGTTTTGTTGAATTTATTGTTTGAGATACAGAGCCTTTGTGTACATAGTTGTAAGTCTGTGAGTATGATTACAGTAAGGCAGCTACTGACCGTCTCAATACTCTGGATATGCTTAGATGTTTAAGGTCATGTGAAACAAGAAATATATTTTCCGTGGAGATGGGGCAGTTCTTGTACTGCCTAAGATACCTTTCAAAGACTTGTTAGATAACTTATCTCAGGACGTTTTTTACTAATCTAAGGTACAGTCTTTCCTGTGTAAAACACAGTTTAGGTAAATGTGTACCAAGCTAGTCAGAACCTAGTTTTGCTATTGTTAGAGTCACTAAAGTGGTAGGTTTTGCAATATTTTTTTTAAACAAATGGTTTGCATTCTTTTATGTGATTACATGCACTTTGTAGGACAGTACTGTGTTCTTTATACTAACAGATTTTATAAAAATAAAGCAAAAATGTAATTAAAGCTTATGGGTGTTGTAATTTAGAACTAGTGGGTTTGAAAGTATGAAAGGAAGGGCAGTTGAAGACTAATCACTTTAAGGGGAAGGCCTTTGCTATACATTTTTAACGCTTATTAGTACAAGCAAATGAGATGAGCTGGAGGGGCTTCTGAAATCAAATTTACACAAGGAGTTGATGACTTAAGAGTCACTAAAATTTAGAATGCAAAAGGAAGCCAGTCCAGTGGCTTAAAGACATAAAGTCCATACTAGGGCTTAAGTGACCCTGGTCAATAAGCAGCTTGGTTGCTTGATTGATGGTACAGGTAGGGAGTATGAGCATTCTTGGTGGGGCTTTCTTGGTATCTCTACTGGTGCACTGTTGGAGGCCAGAGCTCAGAGAGAAGATGATAGGCTAAAAGGGACAGGATGACAGAGAAGTGGCTACCTTATGGGTCTGGGTGGGTTGGCATACCTGAGAAAGAGAGATGTTAATGCTAGGAAGAAACACTGAAAGCCATAATACAATGGCTTCTACATGCCTCTGTTCACTTCACTTGCTTGGCAAGCCTCTTACCCAGTGAGCTTATACATGGGGAGGAGGACATTGCTTCAAGAGACTCATCCAATATGGGCCATAGTGGTGAGATGATGGGATGGGGCTTGTGGAGATCAGGGGCTACAGGGGCAGACTGGACTTGAATTCATCGACAACAATCCAAAACTGTTTGGTAAAGTGGCGCAGTTATTTACAACCATCATGAGTCCTCTTTTATCATAATTTAAAACAGAGTACTTGTAGTTGATTAATTTTTATGTTATAAATATGGCACTTGTTTAGGACATGTTGAGTTCTTACTACTGTGTTTTGTTATGTAGAAACAGTATAGTACATAAATCAAAGTAATGCAGTTATGTAGAGGTATACAGCAAGGAAATAGAGACAAGACTTGTTACAGTAGGAGTCATAATTTGTTTCTTTAGTTTGTTATTAAAGATTAAAGAGAAGTACCTGTGTCTTGTGCATCATTACCTCACAGTATGCACCCTGTAATTGTACCATGTCTATGTTAAATATATAATTATATGTATGTATGAAAAAAATATACAATCGTGTGCTCATAAATGGTGAATTGTATTTTTTTTTTTTTACACTAGTGCCCACCCTTTCAAACAAAAGAAAGGAATTTTGAAAGGACAGTTCATTAGGAGTAGTAGGATGACGCCCCTTGATAGGGACTTCGATTTAGAAAGTAAGAAACTGAAAGATATGTTTTTGGAAAGAAATTACCCCTTTGCTTTAATAGAAGTAGTATTGAATGAAGTAAAAAATGGAAGGGGGGGGAGGTTTAGTCCCATCTTAGGGGTATTGGAACACACTGTAACCAACACAGAGAATACCCCTACCCCAGACACAAATTGGAGCAGTAATTTCATCTTGAATTTCAGTACTGACACTTATTTGGTTAAAGACATTATTTTTAGAAATTGTGGGAAGTTTGGGGACTGTTCTGACTTGGACTTGTTATTCAAGGACCCCCTGAAATTTACTTATAGGAAGGGGAAAAATATTAAGGAAATGATGAAATACAGAAAACCAAAGCAGGGTAGGCAGAAGAAAGGCACTTTTAAGTGTGGGGCTTGCTCCCAATGCTCACATGTTATACAGGGGGAGAATCTGTTTTTAATGGAGAAGAACACAAAGTTAGAAACTAACGCGTTCTCCAACTGCGACACCTTGGGGGTCATATATATCGCCATTTGTAAACCCTGTGGAGCCTTCTACATAGGAAGTTTAAGAGGCGAATATGCGAACATCTCTATGACATTAGTAAGCGAGACACTAACAATTCACTATTTAGACATACCACACTTTGTAAAGATGCAGTTTTTGGTTTTTTTGTCATAGAAAAAATAGAACAAGACCCTCGAGGTGATCCTTGGGAGACAATGATTGAATACAGGGAACTATTTTGGCAGTTGAGCTTGGAGGCCAACAGCGTACCAGGCTTGAACAACTATATTTCTTTAGCCCCCGTCCTTAAACCTAGATCTGCCAAACTATAATGCTTTTATTTAGCTTTATTTCTTGACCAGTAGATGGCAGTGTTTTACTAGTTTACCACAGTGGTTTTGTTTCAACACAATTTGGGTGTACAGCTTGAGTGATCGTCTTCAAGATGTGGTGCTTCCAGAAGTCCACCGGAATTTTGAGTCCCCCTTAAGCTAAACAACCTACCTGGCTGTCTGAAGATTGGAGGGAAGTTTAAAGGAAAGAAAAAGTAATGCACGGTTACACAAACGATAAATACACTTCTAACAATACTATACAATACTCCCTTTGCCCGATAATAGTAAATATTATTTTTTAAAATCATTTTTTTATATACCTAAGCCTACAACAGCTTTCATGAGGGAAATATGGATAATATCTATAAATGTATGCCACTTTATTTTTAAAACCGGAATTACAGTAGTAGTCCAGAAGTAGTGGTTGCCACGTAGCTGTAATAATGAAGCTCTCCATTGCTGCCCCAGAAAGTTCAATCATGTTTTTCTCCTTCAGTACATAGGGCTATCTAATTAGAGCTTTGTGAATATCCCCCAGATAAAGGAAATTTGGCTTACATGTATAAAAAAAAAAAAACAATGCAATCAATATATTTCTCTACAGATCATTAACAAATTGACTGAATAAAAAACGGAGCACACACACACGCTCACACACACGCTCACACACACGCTCACACACACGCTCATACACACAAATACTTGCACACAAGCAGATGATTGAGCTTTTACTTTACTTCTTGTCACTAACCTACATGCCATAATCATACAGGATTAAGGGAAAAGAACACTTAGATGGTGTAGGGTCCCAAGAACATTTTACACAGCCCACCTACTTGCTTAACAAATTGTAAAATAAACAAGTACATAGTATTCTTATTATGATCATATAAAACAAATCATTATGTTTTATAAACTGTACTGAAAATCTTGTTCTGTCTGCTAACATTATTATGAACAGACTTTAGGCATCTGTAACCCCAATCTATGCCAATATTCACCTCCCAGGTAGAAAAGAGTGTGGTAATACTGAAGGGATACTTAACGTGTGCCATATTTCTGTTGTTTTATTGGGATTGCTTTTTCCTACAGTCAGGAATAGTTTAATATTAGGAAATATGGATGGAAGTTGCCTTAACACTACATTATAACTGCACTTTCCAATGAACTACAAACAGGAAGGGACCCACTATTTGCATGTTAAACTAACGAAAGCTATAAATAACTCAAAACTTGAAGCTCACATTTATGGAAAAGCTTTTAAGGTACTTTTACTTTAACAAATAACTGACTGCTAACTACTAGTTGCTATAACCTTTTTGTGTTTGATAGGTGCTCCAACGAAATGCCTAACTATTTATGTCTATGTTATACATATATATAAACCTGAACTGCTATTTATATATATTGTTTTCTCCAGGACTAAGTAAGATTCTACAGATTCCAATATATGATGAACACCAAATATATGGTAGAGAACAATCACCGTAAGACCTTTTTAACACAATGCCATTCATTGATTAAAACCTCAGGGCAATGATAGTAAAATGATGGATTCTAGGAGTCGGATTTCACTTGAATTTTAAAATCCGAATACTTCACCCAAGTAAGATAAGGTATAAACAGAGATATAAAAATCTGGCCTAGAGAAGACAGAAACACACACAAAATAAGACTAGACAAGGAAGATATGTCCATAATGTATATAGTTATACACACACAAAATAAGACTAGACAAGGAAGATATGTCCATAATGTATATAGTTATAGAACTAATTAGAGATAATAATCTATAGTTTGAAATCTCTCAAATATTATTAGTGTTTATTGGTGTAAACTGATGTTCCCTATATTAAGTTATATTCAGGAATGGTGTAAAGAATTATTCAAACTTTGACACCTCATAAATAAATCCAACAAGAAGAGATATAGATTACAATAGTAGTGTGTGCTAGGGAATGAGTGGGATAGGCTTTGTACAAATAATTTTAGGTTATACAGGACCAGTAAGTTTCCTTTACCTCCCATACGCTAACAAGCAAAGCTTTTTCTTACTACTAATATAAAACAAGACAATACCAAATCTTTGTAAGGTCCTGTTAAATTCCTGGTCCAGGAGAATAGTGGGTAGGCACAGGGGAGGGACGGGAATTAAAGAATGCTTCCATAACATACTTTTGACAAAAAATCTACTTAAACTATTATATACACACATATTTCAAGACTACTTAAACAACTTAAAAGATTTATGAATGTGGGAAATAGATTCATGGAACATTAAAGGGCTCCGGAACATTAAAAAAAGGAAACTCTTTCTTCATCTATGTCTGCAGGCTAAGGCTAGCTTTATACTACTTCAGGAAACTCATTTAACCAATGACCAATGGTCAGAAATAAAAAAGAAAAAATGGATAAGAGAAATAATAGCTTCTGAAGGTAAAACTAATAGTGCTGGTGTAGCAATAATCATTAAAGATCATTATCAAGACAAAATTATAGATTCCAAAATAGATAATGAAGGGAGATGGTGTTACGTAATTCTTTCAACTTCCGTCTATGATAAGCCTATTATAATTCTCAATATATATGCACCATGCAACAATCAACATTCCTTCTTTGCTTCACTATATCCTATCTTAAATCAATATAACAACCACTACATAATCGTAGGGGGGGGATTGGAATGCCTACCAAAACAACAGGATAAATCAAGCCCACAAAGATCATCCAATAGCCAACCAACGTTAGCATTAAGTGAACTTAAATATGATTTTAAATTATATGATCCCTTTAAATATGGTAATAAAACAAATTCTGCAAACAACTTTACATTTTACTCCAAGTGTCATAAAATGTGGTCAAGAATTTACTTCTTTATAATTTCAGAAGCGCTAATATATCTTGACCCCACTATATCTATACATGCCCACTATTTGTCTGATCACTCTAAAATTACCCTAAACATCAGTAAAGATAACAGGAATAACACACCTTATCGGGGATATAACTGGTCCTTAAACCCAACCTTTTAAATAAAAAAGAAATTGTTCAAGAAATCCAGGATATACTTAAATCCTCACTAGTTAAGGTAGTAAAACAGCAACACCCCCCTGATATTGAACGGCCAGTATCTAAAGCCCAAATAAGAGGCATCTTTCTCCAAGAATCTTCGTATTATAAAAAAACAAATTAGAGAAGAACAGCTACTGGAGGATAAAATCAAATCACTAGAACAGGATTTAATGAAAAACCACAACACGCAAACTGAAACAGAACTATTGAAATGCCAGAAAGACCTTTTCCTGACTCAAAATAACAAATTATCATTCCATGAAACTAAAATACTTGCAAAATATGCCAATCATATACAAACGCCATCTCGGGCACTAGCCAGAATCATTAATCAGTCGAGGTCACCCTCTCATATTCCTGAAATATCCTTTAAGAATAAAACCTTCACGAAAACTGAAGATATTATCAACATTTTTGAATTGATATACTCACAAATTTATGGAGAACAAAAAAACTCACTCTTAAATGAAAATAATAGTGAATTCCTACAAAAACTTAACTTTCCGAAAATTGATGAGAAATTACAGAAAGATCTAATAAAACCAATATTCACTGAAGAAATAATATCAACAATTAAAAAACTGAAACCACATAAATCTCCTGGCCCAGATGGTCTTACCGCAGAATTTTACAAAACATTCTGCAATATTACCGCACAAATCCTATTGCACATATTAAATTATATAATAAACAATAAAATTAATGATGTTCATTTTAATGCATCCAAAACAATTTTCATACCCAAAGAAAAGACGGATCTTCAGAACCCAGATAACTATAGACCTATATCACTCCTAAATATTGATATGAAAATTCTGACATCTATTTTGGCCAATACACTGAAGAAAATCTTGAATATAATTATATCTAATGAACAAGCTGGCTTCTTAACATCTAGACAATCCAGTGATAATACTTTAATACTACACACATTAATATCATATGCTAATCAAAAGAATCTAAACATATATGCACTCATTATAGATGCCCAGAAGGCCTTTGATAGAGTCAACGTAAATTTTTTATTTCAGATCTTACCCTACTTTAATATACCCCAAGAATTTATCCTAACCTTAAAAACACTATACAAAAACCCATATACAACATTATATATAAATAAAAGGTGGTCTAACAGAATTCAAATCAGAAATGGAACCCGACAAGGATGTCCTCTATCTCCTCTACTATTTAATCACTATCTAGAACCCTTATTCTTAAACATTAAGCAAAATATATATCATAATGCCCCAGTAATTTATGGCACAAGAATAACTATGTCAGCCTTTGCCGATGACCTCAACATATATTGTACAACATCAATCTCAGACACAAAAAAAATACTATCTGCTATTGAAGACTTTGCAGTAATATCAAACTATAAAATAAACCTTAAAAAAAAAAAACAACATCTTTTCTTTAAGAACTCCGAAACCTTTCTCACTCTTACCATTGATAGGCCAACTAAAATCTGAGGAAAAGATCAAATATTTAGGAATTACATTTTCTACAGATAATAAAAATTTCTATCTTAATAATATTAAACAAAATTGGGAACACATTTTATGTGACCTAAAGAGATGGGGAAATCTGAAATTACCACCTCTAGCAAAAGTTTCGATCACTAAAATGAATATCTTGCCCAGACTACTATACATTTTTATGTCTTCACAGTTGGTAATACCCAAAAAATTTTTTAAACAAATGCACACTGAACTCGCTAAATTTAGATGGGAACCAAAAAAAAGTAGAATATCATATGATGAGCTGATGACCCCGAAAAACAAAGGTGGTTTAGATCTACCTAACTTTGAAAATTACTACCTAATCATAAATGCCAACAGAACTCTAAGAATTGCAAATTATGACACACAAAGTAATAACTGGTCCCCACACTGGTTAAGACTATGTTTTAAACACATTGAAAGCCAGAATATAAATCCCAAAGCACTACCCTTTTTAAACAGAGACAACTATGAAACATATAATCTAATGGAACCCATCAGAAACAACATTAACGCAAAATCTTTTCAGATCAGTAAATCTCTTCCAACACATGATGACCCTACAACCCTTCCACAAAAATCCTAACTTGAAAATTAATAATCAGCTAATAGACCTGAAAAAATTCCCACTCATAATTAACTTAACATTGCAAGATATTTATCCATATTTAAATTCCTCCGCCCATGAACTAAGACATTAACTGGGCCTTCCTAAATCATATCTACTGATCTTGAGGCAGATGAAGGAAATCTCTACAAGCTACTTTCAAAATATAACCATTAATAAAAATGATTTGATGAAATGTATCTCACTAAATCAAGCCCTTCTACAAAGTAGCAAATTTATAACATGTTCATACAAATTGATAAAAGACATCAAATATTAAGGTCATCTTTTACTGTCTAATTATTGGAAATAAAAAATACCATTGATCGACGATAATAAAATAACACAAGCATTCAATCTAACAGTAAAATCCATTTCCCTTCAAAAATTAACATTTACCCAACTTATGATATTCAATAATGCATACGATACACGCCTTAGCCTGCATAAATTCAACCCAAAAAACTCTCCCAAGTGCCCACATTGTAAAGATGAAACTGCTGACCTTTTGCATATGTTCTGGAGCTGCAAATGTATATTTAAACTTTGGAACTCCCTGAATCTACAACTACAAAAGATGGGATACCAGTCATCAACACTTACTTGGGAATTTACACTATTACATATCCCCCCAACTAACCTATCCAAAAACCAAATAGTCATCCTCCTCAATATTTTTCTACTAATGAAACTCTACATAGCTACTAACTGGTTGACCCCATCCAAAACTTCTTGGGAAAATTTTAAGATCCTAGCAATAAAGCATATATTAGCCCACAAATGCATAATACACAAACAAAACAAAAATTCCTCCAACCTGAAATCATGGGAACAAATGTTCAATATTATACTGGCATAAAACATCGAATCTGAAACGAGCCTTCAATGTACACAACAAAAAACATAACATTATTTGGATCTATACTACTTTAAGATATGAACCCTGGAGAAAACAACCTCATCATCTACTTTAAGAGAGAATATGGAAGCATTCATGTAAATAGTGTAAATATGTTTTAAGAATACTGCTTTGAATATCGTATGAACAACACCTGTGTTTTCTCTTGTGAATGTTTTGATATGGAAAAAGAAAACAATAAAAATATTATTGAAAAAAAAAACTTAGGTGTAATGTATCTTTTTTACTTATTTCTATTATATTACATTTGATGGCCTGCATTTTATGTACTTGCATATACTAACTATGATTCAATGTTTTTTAATGTCTGCTTTTTAAAAAATATCTTACTGTAACAAGTAACTATTTGTTTTAGAAGTTTTTATAGTTGCATTTTTACAGTTAGTTGCACCTTGAATGCACTACATTCAATTATACTAAAATGTTTTAATTGGTTAATTGTTTTGTCAATGGGAAGGGAGGGTTATTTAAGGAGATTACTAGCTTGGTTAACTATTCATTCTGATGAAGTCTAAAGATGAAAACGCAAGTCATTGTTTTGTGGCGTTAAATAAATCTTTTTGGCTCACTGACCCGAAGAGGCGTTTTGTTTGCTGGTTCTGCAAGTGCTTTGGTTTGTTGTGATTTTTAGTACTGTTTCCAAGCAATTTTTTCCTTCTCTTGTTGGGAGGGTGGCCTAATGGTTAAGGTGTTTGTCTTACAAACACAAGGTGCAGGGTTTAAGTCTCACAAGGGATAATTGGCTAGGCTTAAAAAATGGCTCGCAAGGGCAGTTAGCCTAGTATGAACAGAACAGATAATTCTCAGTTGTGTTCATATGTTGTATTTTGCTGAGTTGCCTTGTACATGTGTACTTGCATTGGTGTTGGGACTGTGGCAAAGAAAAAAAAAAGTCTCAGTTTTTAACATAAACAAGTGAAGATTGAGAAAGCTGGAAAAATCTTTACAGGCATTGCAGTGGCATTAAGAAGACCATACCTAGAGATTACAGTGTTTTGTGCACTAAGTGAAGTAGAATTGTGAATAACAATGCATGTAAGTAGAAGCCAGTGCAGTGTGGAGGTACTCCCAATTCCAGTAGTCCTGTGAATGTGATGTAAAAAGTTTCCAGTAGTCCTGTGAATGTGATGTAAAAAGTTTCCAGACATGCAATATACTCGTACAGTAACCCCATGTAAACTACAAAAAGAGGCTTTTTTGGATATATTATGTGCTTTAGAGAGAGCACTCATGGCATACATAAAAGACTAAAACAATACAGATTTCATGACTTTAATAGCCCCGATTTGAGAATGGAATCCATTTCTTCCACAAAAATTCAACTGAGAGGCATAAATATAGCAGCCATGCAGTTTGAGTATTGGTAAGAGTTTGGTACAGGTAAATGGTCTTGGAATTATTTTGCTGTAATGCATGAATGTTCATTACCCAACAAACAATTGAAATTTTCCATTATATGACATTGTGACAAATTGATTGGAAAGTGTTCCATTATATTTTACGCAAGCAATAATGCCTGACAGGGTGTGTGTTAATGTGTAATGAATGCCCGCCCATGGTGGCAGAGGGCCACTACACCTCTGGGCGGACATAAATTGCACATTAACACACACGCTGGAGGGCATTATTGCACTTGGTGAATGGACTGTCTGTAAAATTGTTGTGATTTTCTTGCTTATTTATTTATTTATTTGTTTGTTTTAAGTACTACATTATGTTTTTGATGTAGTTTTACTGTAAAATAGTCCCTCCGTCTACTGTTTCAAACTTGCTGTAGTATATGTTAATGGTGTTGGAGGAAGCATTTTACATCAAACATATATAAAAAATAATATAGTGCTTAAAACCACAATAAGCAAGTATTATAAAATAATATAGTGCTTAAAAAATTAATAAGCAAGTAAAACGCACCAATTTTACATACAGCCCATTTTCTGTCCCATATACACAGTCTCTTCTGTATCACATACATGCGCATATATATATATATATCTATATAAACACACAGTCTTCTCTGCTTTCATACACATATCCACTCACACAAAATTGGTCTCACCCTCTTTCTCAATCTCTGTCTCTAGCTGCTTTCATACACACATTCAGTCTCACTCTCTCTCTCGATCTCTGTCACACGCAGTTTCCTCTGCTTACATACATGCATTCACTGACACCTCAGTCTTACTTTCTCGCACACACACACACACACACACACACACACACACACACACACACACACACACTCTTTCTCTCTCTTACTGCTTTCATGCACACACTCACGCACACATGCAGACAGAAACATAAACATGCACTTCTGTTTCACTCTATCGATCACTCTCATACATGCATACACTCTCACGCTTTATTTTAATTTTTTTTTATTTTTTATTTTACACTCGCTAAACAGCAAAAATACTGCTTAGTGAGTGTAAAATAATTGGTCACTCACTCTCACTTTCACTGACCATAGGATCATAGGAGGTTACTAGGCTATTGGCCCTGAGGCCGTTATAAGCCTAGCCAAGAATTTAACCCATGTTTAGACAAGTCAGCACCTGATGCCCCTGTCTAGCGGGGACATGGATGGAATCCCAGCGCTATATTTTCTGTTTCCCATCCAGTTATCCAGGTTGTGCTTAAAAAGGGTTCTGCTTGACGTGGAGAGGGAGTCTGTTCTATAGATGGGGGAGTCTTGGACACAAATCTGTCGCTCCAGCAAGTCCTGTTGATGTCACAGACCAGGTTGTGGCTGCGCGTGCGAGTTACTCGAGTGGAGCTTGACTTGCAGATATGCAGCAGTTCCATCAAGGTGTGGGGTCCATGATAGCCTTGTATGCCAGTCAGAGGTCACCTCTGAGGAGTCTGTATGAAGCCGAGTAGAGGGATAGGGCTTTTAGCCTGTCTGTATATGGTAGATGTTTGAGGCCCTGGATTCTCCTGGTGAGGAACCTGTGTGGTGTCTCCAGCTGCTGCATGTGCTTTGCAAGGTACATGCCGAAAGGGGCGTTGCACTCAATAATGGGCCTTATAAGTGAAGAATATAGGGATGTTATGACCTCCTTGTCCCTGGATGAGATACCCTTGGTTATGAGGTGGGCTATGTAGAAGGCTTTCCGTACAACGGAAGCAACATGGTGGTCAAAAGTCAGTTTGCTATCAACCTGGGTGCCCAAATCCCTCACGACTGATTGCGTGCTTAGGACATTGTCATTGATGTGATAATTTGTGGATACATCACTCTCCCCAAAGGGGATTATGATGCATTTTTTGGTATTCGGCCTGAGGCCATGTTTCTGGCACCAGTCATTTGTCTGAGTGAGACCCTCTTGGAGGATGTCTGCATCACTAAGAAAATTGATGACAGCACCCAGCTTGCAGTCATCTGTAAACTTGGTCAGCCATAGCCCACTGGTTTTGGCCTGCACCTTAGAAAAGTATATCCCAAATAACAGAGGCACTAAGACCGAACCCTGGGGTACACCGCTTGTTACGGGTCTACTGCTTGAGGTGGCTTCCCCCATTTTGACTAGGTGGGTTCTCAGTGAGCCAGTTTGCTACCCATCTGGTAATATAGGATTGATGCCTAGTTGGGAGAGTTTATCTATTATGTGTGAGTGGGGAATAGTGTCAAAGGCTTTGGCCAGTTCAAGTTAGGCGGTGTGCACAGTCTTCCACTCGTCCATGGCTTTGGTGACTGTCTTAAAGAAGTCGACCAAATTTAGCATACATGCCAAACTGTGTGGGATTGTGTGTTTTGGAGGTTGCCAATGTCCTTGTTAATGAGGTCCAGGATAATCCGTTCCATGGCCTTGCAGATCAGGCTAGTTAGGCTGATGGGCCTATAATTTCCCAGATCGGTGGACACTCCACCTTTGTGTAAAGGGATGACCGTGGCTGTCCTCCACTCAGCTGGGACAAAGCCTGTACTCGGGCTTTGGTTGAATAGGGTGCCTAATTGTTCTGCAAGTTCCTGCCTGAGTTCACATAGGATGCAGCCTGGTTTGTTATCGGGTCTTATGGAGGCTGTATTTTTTTGCCTTTGAGAGAGCAGTGATGACCTGTTCCCTAGATATAAGGGGAAGGGGGCAGGTACTGGGGATGTCCTGATTTTAATTATAGGTTCATAGGTTCATAGGTTCATACTAGGCTATCTGCCCGAGGGCATTTACAAGCCTAGCCCATAGTTTTGTGGCTTACGCCACCCCTTTAGTATGGGGAACTATACCCATTATTTTGCTGTGCCTCTGTCGAGCAGTGACACTGAGGTAATCCCTGGGGTATATCTGCGATCTCCCATCCATTGGTCAAGATTTCTCTTGAACAAGGCCAGCGAGGTGCTCTGCCTCACATATACCGGGATTTTGTTCCACAGCATAGGGAGTCTTTGGGTGATGAATCTATCCCTCCAGCACGTCCTATTAATAGCCGTGACGAGGTTTAAGTCTCCCGCCCTTGTGGCTCTGACAGATCTAGATTTTTTGAGGTGAAGCATATTCATCAGATCTGGGTTTGACATGGCCTTGTATGTCAGGCAAAGGTCACCTCTGAGCAAGCGGTAAGCGACTGAATAGAGCTGGAGTTCTTTCAGTCGGGCAGCATAGGATAGATTTTTGAGACCCTTTATCCTTTTGGTGAGGAACTTTTGTGGCCTCTCCAGCTGCTGCAAGTGTCGGGTCAGATACATTCCGAATGGGGCATTGTACTCAATCATTGGTCTGATGAGTGATGAGTATAGGGAGACTATGACCTCCCTTGATCTAGATGTGAATCCCTTCATGATAAGGTGGGCAATGTAGAAGGTCTTCCTAACTACTTTAGCTACATGGGTGTCGAATGACAGGCTACTGTCAACCTGGGTCCCCAGGTCCCTGATAACTTCTTCTGTGCTCAGTGGATTGCCACCTATATGGTAGCTAGGGGTAACCTTGTTTTTCCCGAAGGGTATGACTATGCATTTTTTGGCATTTAACTTTAGGCCATGGCTCTGGCACCATTTTTCCATTTCTGTGAGACCCTTCTGAAGGATATCTGTGTCAGATGTGTTTTTGACTATGGCGCCCAGTTTGCAGTCATCTGCAAACTTTGTCAGCCATAGCCCTCCTGTGTTTGCTTGTACTTCGGAAAAGTAGATGCCAAACAAGAGTGGGCCCAGGACTGAGCCCTGTGGGACACCACTTGTGACAGGCTTTGAATCTGACATGGTGCCAGCAACTCTGACCCTGTGGGCTCTGTCACTCAGCCAGTTTGCAACCCATCTTGTGATGTATGGGTTAACATTTAAGCTGATGAGTTTTTCAATGATACCCGAGTGGGGTATTGTATCAAAGGCCTTCGCCAGATCGAGGTAGGCTGTATGGACTGCCTTTCTCTCATCAATGGCTTTGGTGACTGTTTCGAAAAAGTCAACCAAGTTTAAAAGGCATGATCTGCCTTTGACAAAGCCAAACTGGGTTGGATCCAAAGTCTGCAAATTCCCTATGTCTTTATTTATGAGGTCCATTATGATCCTCTCCATGGCTTTGCAGATAAGGCTTGTCAAGCTAATGGGCCGGTAATTTCCAGGGTCGGTGGAGGCACCGCCTTTGTGAAGTGGGACCACAGTTGCAGTGCGCCACTCCCTGGGTACGTATCCAGAGGTGAGACTATGATTAAACAGCTGTCCTAGCTGTGGGTTTAATTCCTCGTTGAGTTCGTGGAGCACACAGCCGGGGACACCATCAGGTCCCATGGATGCTGTGTATTTTGCTTTGGAGAGAGCAGTTCTCACTTGGGCGTTAGAGATGTTTGGGGGGCTGCCATCGCTTGGTATAGATATCTCTCCTTTCGGGGGGGCGGGGGGGGGAGAAGTTTGCACTGAACCTGTCAGCCAGTATGTTGGCAATGTCTGTAGGATCAGTAATCTTCACATCATTTTTAACTAGTTCTGAGCATATCTGGGAGTTTCCTCCCAGGTTTCTAACATAGCTAAAGAAGGCCTTATGATTGTCTTTTGAGTCTTTAGCTATTTTTCTCTCAAAATTTGCTTTGGATGATTTTATGAGAGCTCTTAGTTTTTTACTTATAGTGATCAAAGGTGTCTTACCTTTTAAGGATTTATCTTGTAGTAGCTTCCTCCTTTTGTTGTAGAGTTTGTTTATGGCTGGGGTCCACCAGACTGGACGCTTGCCTTTGGTACAAAGAGTCTTTGTTTTGCTTGGGATTGCCTTATCCATGCAGTCCTGCAGGTGCTGGTAGAAGGCATTTGTAAGTGATTCAGCGGCTTGAGTACTGTTTTCCGCCGGCTCTGGGGCCTTAAAGGAGACCACACTAGTCTTTAGAAGTGTGAAGTCGGCTTTCGAGAAGTTCTTTACTGTGGTCTTTTTTATTTCAGGTGGGTGTGGGATGAGGACCTCCAGCGAGATTAGTTTGTGATCTGATCTCACCAGTGAGGGGTATACTTCGGTGTTGAACATTGTGCTCCCATGTTCGTGATGATGAGATCAAGTATGTTTTCTCCTCTTGTGGGGATGGTGACTAGTTGTTCCATGGCATTTGAGTTTATGAATTCCAGGAACTTTTGGGCTAGGGTGTTTGGGCTTGAGTAGTGTTCCCAGTCTATATTAGGGTAATTGAAGTCACCTAGTATGATGGTGTTTGGTGATACATTTATCCCTCCAGTGTTTTCAGGAAGGCCATGTGAGGTTCCTGAGTTTGTGAGGGTGGCCTGTAACATGCTACAATTTGCAGAGCAGTCTTGCCTATGGTTAATTGCACCTGGATGGTCTCCGATGCATCGTGCGTTGCCACCAGTCTTGAGGTGTGGGTGTCCTTGATGAATATGGATACCCCCCCTCCTTTCTTGGTATTGTCCGGATTTTGGGGCCGGAACGCATGATATGAGGTAAAACCTGGTAGTGCTGGGGTGCTCTCAGGAGCCTTGAACCAGGTTTCTGTCACAGCACAGACATCGATGTTCTGCATACTGAGAAGGGCCTCGAGTGCGTGCATTTTGAGATTTAGACTTCTGGCATTGAGCAGCATTACCCTTAGTTTTTTTCCTTTTTTGTGTTCTAGGGTGGTAGGTTTAGAATTTGAGCCTTGCCTAAAAAAGGCACTATGGGGGTGGCAAGAGCCTTTGCCAATATCCGAATCCCAGGGTGACAGGTGCAAGCCGTCCCTTGCGAAGCAGCGTGGCTTGTCCAGCATGTCATCCCAGGCAGACAGACATTGATCCCTTTGAATGACACCAGAGTTTAAGCCAATTGTTAAAGCTGATCATCTTATCTCTGTATTGTGGCATCATTCTTGGTGAAGGTAGGATACTGCTCAATGTCAGGGTCACACCCGCCTGGGCTACATAATCAGAGAGCTCCTCAATGTCTCTTTTCATGTAGTCCAAGGAGGTACGTCTCAGGTCGTTTACACCAGCGTGGACAATGACTGAGTCATATTTGTACCTGCTGTTGAGAGACCTGAGTGCTTGCGTTATGTGGCGGATTCTAGCGCCCGACAGGCAGCTTACTGTAACTCTCTCCTTACTCAGTCTGGTGAGCAGGACGTCAGTGTGTCTGACTATGGAGTCACCAATGACTAGTGTGTCTGGCATTGTGTTTGGCCTTAAGGGCTGTGACTGACACTCTGACTGTGAGGTCTATGTGTTGCAGGTGTTGTGTTCTGAGGTGGTGGTTGTTTGGGTGTCTGCTTTGGTGGCCTCTGCTGTTTTGGTAGATTTTTGATCAGAGCCTCCGAGTATGTCTTTGTGTGTTTATGTGTATGATTTGAGGTTGTGATGGTACTATGTGAGACTGGGTCTCTAGTGTGTGTGGTAACCTTCTCCTCCTGACTGGTCTTGCCAGTCCTATGTTGAGAGAGCTCAGCCTCCAGTTTGGCCGTATAGTTGCATCTCTCGCATGTATTTGTGTTTTGTGGGAGGAGGAGAGGGTTGACTGTGTACATGAGGCAATTGTAACATTGCCTCAATATTCCCAGGTTCACCAGCTGAGCAGGAGAGGACACTAGCAACTGATCCCTCGACATGCTAGAAGGAATAGACAAAAAAACTTTAAAAGAGATTCCGGGGGACGTGGGTGACCGAGAAATGGGGGTTTGCCTTTTGGGGTACTATCTATGACAAGAGTGCTGTATCAAGGTAATAAGTACTGTAGGAGCAAGTGCTAGGTTTAACAGATAGAGAATAGTCTACTTGGTGTCAAGTAGAGATGATCTTTTTAGTTATAGGATACGCTGATTAGATCAGTAGTATAGTTCAAGGAAGGTAGTTTTAAGGGAAAATTTGAAGAGTGGACTTTAGGTAGCCCGAATAGTTTAAACCTGCTTAACCGGCGCTGCCCTAGTGTGCAACAGTTGCAACTCCGCGCTAATTCGCGCTAAAGCGCGCTACAACGCGCTTTATAGCAGGGGGCTGGAAAAGACAGGAAATGACCCAAAATGGCCAATAGACTACAAGTTACTGCCTTAAACCACTCCTCTAAGGACAAACAGGCAGCTCAGTACTCCCCACTCTCACTGGTGAGTAAAGAAACTTCCCCCTGACCAAACAAGGAAAATGGAGAAACACAGGAACCAAGACAAAGCCCAGGGATCAGCAAAATCTGGTCTCTGGAACACTAGTTAGGAAAGTATGGAAAACAAGGATATTTTTTTTGTTTTTTTTTCAAGTTTTTTTTTACAGAAAAGCAGAAAACACAATAAATGCTATGATTTTCGACTAAATGCTATCAAAAGCTAGTACACTTGAGTGTATTAGCCTGTAGTTTAACTTTTAGGCAAAACTTAAACTAGCAAGTGCAGTAAACAGTTTTAGCTTATAAACACAGTAAAAACAGTGCAAACTTTGATAAAACAAGCAGAAACAGTAGTCGAAAGGCACAAAAAGTCGAAAAAGCCAAGAAAAATACTTAAAATCTGGAAAGGTAGTCTTTTCTGGTCTCTGCTGCTAGAGGAACACTGCTGGCCACCACGAGGAGCTGTGCTGAGTTCTCAATAGCTGGAAAAGCCTGCCAAAACGCGCTTTATAGCAGGGGGCTGGAAAAGACAGGAAATGACCCAAAATGGCCAATAGACTACAAGTTACTGCCTTAAACCACTCCTCTAAGGACAAACAGGCAGCTCAGTACTCCCCACTCTCACTGGTGAGTAAAGAAACTTCCCCCTGACCAAACAAGGAAAATGGAGAAACACAGGAACCAAGACAAAGCCCAGGGATCAGCAAAATCTGGTCTCTGGAACACTAGTTAGGAAAGTATGGAAAACAAGGATATTTTTTTTTGTTTTTTTTCAAGTTTTTTTTTACAGAAAAGCAGAAAACACAATAAATGCTATGATTTTCGACTAAATGCTATCAAAAGCTAGTACACTTGAGTGTATTAGCCTGTAGTTTAACTTTTAGGCAAAACTTAAACTAGCAAGTGCAGTAAACAGTTTTAGCTTATAAACACAGTAAAAACAGTGCAAACTTTGATAAAACAAGCAGAAACAGTAGTCGAAAGGCACAAAAAGTCGAAAAAGCCAAGAAAAATACTTAAAATCTGGAAAGGTAGTCTTTTCTGGTCTCTGCTGCTAGAGGAACACTGCTGGCTACCACGAGGAGCTGTGCTGAGTTCTCAATAGCTGGAAAAGCCCGCCAAAACGCACTTTATAGCAGGGGGCTGGAAAAGACAGAAAATGACCCAAAATGGCCAATAGACTACAAGTTACTGCCTTAAACCACTCCTCTAAGGACAAACAGGCAGCTCAGTACTCCCCACTCTCACTGTGGGGAGGTGGAGAGGGGTGAAGTTTTCGCTGAATCTGTCAGCCAGCAAGTTTGCTATATCTACGGCATTTGTATATGTGGTGTCCTTGACTACCAGTTTTGAACAAATCTGGCTGCTTCCTTTGAGGTTGCAGACATATGTGAAGAAGGCCTATGATTCTCTAGTAGATGTGACCAATTTGGACACTAAGTTTGCATTGGAGGATTTCACTTGTGCTCTTATTTGCCTGTTCAAGCCAAGGAGACATTGCTTCCAATTGGACACCTGCTCCTTCTTGGTCTTGGACAGCAATTTTTTTCCTTTTATTATAGAATTTATTTATTGCAGATGTCCACCAGACAGGTTTACTCTTCCTTGCGGAGGATGATTTAGTTCTGTTGGATATTCCTGATTCCATGCATCTATATAAAGGCTTGTATAGTGCTTTGGTGTAATTTTGGATATTGGAGCAACTTCCTATGGAGGACATGCATGTATACACACACACACACACACACACACACACACACACAACTTTTTGTTGTCTTCTTTTTTTTTTTTTATATTTTACACACGCAAAATAGCAAAAGTGCTGTTTAGCGAGCGTAAAATAATAGCAGCTGTTCGTTTTTCTCAGTCCAGCCTCCAGTGAATTGGCAGACTCGTTTTTCAGCGGGCATTACTTTTACATTAATACCCTGCTGGTGAATGCTCGTTCTCTCCAGTCAAGGTGCTAATGTACAGTAAGCCTATTGTCTAATCTTAATTATTGCACTATGTGGTGTTTGTAATTATATTTCTAAATATTTTTTAGGAACTTTTGATTAATTTCAGTCCAAAATCTTCAACCAAATTAAAAAAAAAAGTACTGAAGTTTTACTACAGTAGTATAGGAGCAGATCAAATTTTTAATTAGAATATTTATCCTGAAACTTAAGTGAATGTGTCAGGAGTATATTACTATCCGCTCCCATTGACTAGTTTTCCCTTTTTCCTATAGGTAAGTTTTGATATTTAATAACAAGTAATGCAAGGCAGGTATCTTCATTTATTCAAGTGGAAAAGCTGAAGCTCCAGTATTATTTAATAACCAAATCTGAGGACTTATTGGAACCTTGTGACGAGAAATTAGCAGAAATAATTTTATGGTGGGTTGATGCAGTCCATTTATTACTTTCTACTAGCTATGAAAAAAGGGGAAACCTAAGCAGGATAGCAGTTCAACAAATAGCCAACATCTTGTTTTGGAAGTTTATTAAGCTTTATACTATATTTCCAGTTGAATTGCTTTTTGGCATGATGTTTTCATCTTTTTCATCTTTTTATTTGTTTGTACTCTCGAAGTCCGCGGTGGTGGTGCTGCGGTAGCGTTGTCGCCTCACAGTAAAAGATGCTGACCGGTTCGACTCTCAGCTAGAGCGTCTTCTGCGTGGAGACATGCGTGAATGGGCGTACCTTCGTTGAAGGTTGTGCGTTAGGGCTGGCAACTCAGCACGTAAAAATCAACTGCCAATCATTAGCAGGCCGGAGTTCCGCTGTGGCGACCCCTAACCAGGAAAAGCCACATTTGTTTGTACTCTCGCATAGTAACATTAAAATATGTTGCTATTTGTCAGTATTTGCAATTTCCTTGCATGAAATTTTAAATAATAAATGTGTCTGAAAGGTGTTTTGCTGGTCCCAGTTTAAAAGAAAAAAAAAAGGGGTGAAGCATACCTTTAATTCTTAAGTAGAGTAGAATTGTTATTTAATCTGATTTTGATTGAACTATTTGTAATAAATTACGTTCGGTTTGTAGTTATAGTTTAGTAAAATGTAGAAAAGCTACGGTGATATAAAGCAAGAGTGTTTATTTTAAGGAAAAAAGAAATAATATTGAAAATGTGGTATTTCCCGTAAAGCATGAAGCTGAGATGCAAAGACATGATTGAACTTGTACAAAAATCCTTCTGCTATTCTGTGGAGCTACAGGTTGCATGTGACAGCAAAACACTTTTTATATAGTATCTAGACTAGTTCTGAGGTGTGCATGGACTGCTCTGGGATAAATTGTCTGCAAGTTTCCTACAACTACTAAATGCTTCCAGAATTTGAAGCGGATAGAATACAGCATATCTCTAATGATTACTAGTCAGGCCAAAATAGCCTGTTAATGACAGTCATCTGTTAAATCTTGTGTTTTATGTTTCTTGGTGCAATTATTTGCTGTACATTTAATTTTCGAAAGTGTATTGCTTGATTTTGTTTTTGTTTTATTATTAAATTTCAGCAACTTGTGGCTGATGCCTTGTTTGTTAGTATATAAGGCTAATCTCTAAACTCATTCACTTAATTGTTTATATTCTTTCAGAGAGTGATTTGTTAATTTGTACGTGCCAGTTGCATTATAGTTGACTTATTTTATTTTAGTAATGAACAGTAGTTGTATTTTTGGTGTGCTATACTGGAATAGCTTGCCACAGAGAGTTACTGTAAAGATGAGAAGAGGGGCACTGCCACTAGAGTGTGTGTGTGTGTGTGTGTGTGTGTGTGTGTGTGTGTGTGTGTGTGTGTGTGTGTGTGTGTGTGTGTCTACACGCGCATGCTGGCAAAATTATTTTTGGCCATGTTTTCAGTAACTGTTAAGATAGCATTGAAAGACTCTGGGTTTAGAGCAAGACGGGTGAAACCCTGGGATAAAGATTATAACTTTGTTGTACAGTTCATTTTAAGGCTTAGTTAGGTGTGGCAAGTGTTGGTCATAGCCTGAGGAAGTAGTGCATGTTTGCTCTCAACACTGTGAATCGTAAGGCCATAGCCCCTATAAGTCATGTATTTAATCGCTTACAGAGATGTGGATGCCCTGGATATTGGACTTGTATAGCTTGCAGAGACAAATAACATTAATAAACATAAGAGCCCAACACTGAGCATTGTGTAATGCACAATTTTACAAGTAGTCTTCTGGAGAGTGATCCCCTTCCCTTCATCCTGCATTTTTAAACCAACACTTGTGACATAGGCACATTTGCATGTAATCAAATAGTATTAACAAGTTAAAATTAACAAACATTATGCTTCACATATATTGCTACATATCCTATAATCTAAGCAACATTGCATAAATTATCCAGTTCCTGTCCCTTTTTTTAAACAAGAACCATCACTTATACCATAAGCAATCGTACATTTATTTAAATGAAAACAAACCACACTGACACAATCGTAGTTGCAAGCATTTTACATCATAAACCAAACTGACTCACTCCTAGTTGCAAACCTACATCACTTGCCTCTCAACGTCTTCATGCAAGACATCTGGACAAAGCCCAACAAAATGGGGGGGCAGAGGGACCAAAAATAGGGACCTATTTTAAAGACTGTTTTTATAAACTCAGAAAGTTGCTAGAGCAACAGGGCTTGTTTTAACGTACAATCTGCCGAGTCCGTCTTCATTCATTCTTGACAAATGGTACTCTGTTCCTATCCTTGGAACCAGCTTGGCTGTTGTACAGCTCGCACCAGCCAATAATCTCTCAAGCTAAGACTCTACCCACAGTGCCCCTCTCTCCATTGCTTCAGATCTTGTTTGCTGCTCTGATAACAAGATGCATCAGCTGATACGCTACAGCTAAGTGTTTCAATTATATATTCTTTTCCTTGAGAATTTGGTTTCCATACTTTTAACTAGTCTATAATTACTCTCCCTTTTGTATCTAGTCTGTGGAATTCAGCTTCTCTACCCTTCTTACCTTAATGGTATTCTTTATTACTATTGTTGGTAATTTTCCCCTCCCTTTTAGTAATCTATTTTCTTACCATCACTGGTATTCTCCATTTCTGGTATTTCTCCCTGCTATTGCTGGTAGTTTTTTTTCTCTCACCTTTCAGTGTGTTTGTGTGGTATTGAAATGGCAGAAAAAACAAAAGGCTTGTCTGGCTTCAAAGAAAGATGTTCAATTCAGATGGGTCATCTTTCATGTGTGTATTGCTTGGGTGCACCCCATTTGGAAACTAATTGTATGATCTGCCAAGGCTTTAGTACAAGAAGACTGGCAGAGCACCAAAATAAGTTGATTCTGAAGAGATTGTTAAAATCCTTATTTGATGAAGCCTTGTCTAAGCCAGAGTTCTCTAAAACTGAACACAAAAAGAGAAGTCATTTGGTGCCGAGCTCTCCTTCTGCACCGGAGACAAAAAAGCATAAGTCTCCTGTTCCATCAGCCTCCATGGAACCGAAGAGTAAGATTCTTAAATTGATTTCAACCAAGCTTCAGTAGTTATGGCCCCCATCGGTACTGACAGTTTCAACACCGAGTTTGCCATCCTCAGCACTGACTGTTTTGTCAGCACCGTCATCTTTGACCTCCCACTCGGTTTAGACTTCTCCATCTGCTCTGCAGCTTATGGTACCAATGCAAGCAACTTTAGTGCCTCCCAGAACAAGGTACTCCCCTTCTATAAACCCCTTTCCAGGTCAACTTCTCAGTTCCTTCTTGGATAGCCCAGCATCTCCCTTGGGGATGTCAGTCCAATCAACCAGAAGTCTTTCTGAGTAGACACTGTGAGATTAGTGGATCAGCTTTTGGTGGCCAGGGGTCTTCCTGCACCCACTCAGACCTCCCTCCCATCTGGAGTTGGGGTATTTTTTCCTAGGGCTCCTCCTGACTTTCCTCCTCTGACCTCCTCTCTAGGTTCAGAGCCCGACACTTCAATTATCCTGGTTCCAGCTATGTGCCAACAGAAGCTGCTTCTTCAGTGCCAGGATCATCTCTGATGTCTTAGGTTCCCTCAGAATGAATAGGCTGTTGAGGCCCCAGTTCAGAGAGCTCCAGTATGGTCCCTTTTTTTTTTTTTTTTTTTTTTATCAGAGTCATCCATGGCTCTCGGAACCCTGACAGTTTCTGACTCTTCCCCAGCTCCTGTTTTGGAGGGCGGTCCTTAAGAGTGGTATGTGACCCCGGTTCCGAGGTTGTCCTTCTGGGCTCCCATCCCTCTTTGGGTGGGGCTACCTTCCAGCTCATGGAGAGAGCTTTAGCCTCAATGAGCTCTCAGCTGGCCCCATTTATGTTGGAATGCCACTTATCTGTACCTTCTGGACCGCAGCTGCCACCATCTCTCACATCGGGACAGCGAGCACTGAAATTGCAAGATATCCCTGTTCAGGACCCCTCTTCTTCGGAGTTTTTCCTACTGAGGAACCACCCCGTAAGAAAGACTTGTAAGAGGAAGCACTTAGATTATCCAGAAGACTATCTCACAGAAGACACAGATTACGATAAAGGGGAGGGTTCCCCCGGTCACCCCCTGAATTTGTCTCTTTTGGAGACATCCTGGAGATCTTAAAACAGAGGAGTGATTGGAAGTCCACAAACCCATCCTCAGAGGAATCTGTGTTCTTGCAGGCTTTCGGTGCTCACCCCATCTGCTTGATGGGTGACCCCGCCTGCTGACTATCTTATTAAGCTTATTGCGCAATGGGTGTGAGAGGCTCCTGATTCCAAAGAGCCGATTCCCCTGAGTCCAAATAAAATTTTATCAGCTTCAGAAGACCAACCACATTGGAGAAAGTGTTTAGCAGTAGATGCTATGGTGGTGGCGGCAGCCACCAAAAAGGAACTTGCCGAGGAGAAGTCCACTGTCCACCCTCCTAACCAAAAGTTTCAGATAAGGGAAAGATTTGGGAAGTGGGTTTATACCTCATAGACCTTTGCTCTTAGGTCCTAGAATTTCATGGCACACTTCACTAGACTCCAAAAGGATCTGGTAAAGGAGCTATTGGATACCCTCGCTGGAGCTGTGTCTGACGAGGTGCGAGATAAGGTTGCCTCTCAGCGTGCCACCCTGAAGTGTATATTGAAATTGTCCATGTGGCTCATCGCTCATGCAGCTGAGGGAACGACCAGAGCAGTGGGTTCAGGCGTCGCCATAAGGCACCATGCCCGGATGTGTTTCTGTGACTTTGCGGAACCTTTCAAGTCTTCCTTCGTCAATGCTCCTATTGATGGATCTTCCTTGTTTGGCCCAAAAGTCAGAGACACACTAGCCAGGTGTGAAAAAGATGGAAAGACCCTTTCTGCTGTGGGCATTTATTTTTCTACTCCTCAACAATCCTACTGTGGGAATCAGAGGAGTGGGAAAATGTGGTTCAAAAAGTCCCAAAGGCCTTTTCAGGACACAAGTGGCGAATATTCCCCTCCGGGCAGAGTGGAGAGTTCTAATGGAAGAGCCATCCCCGTGGCAGAGGTGGCCATGAAATTAGTGCTCCAGAGACGACTCCTCTGGACAGCACTAGCAGTGCTTCTGAATGGAGGCCCGATTGCTTACCTCTGTAAGCAGTCGGGGAAAGATTTTCACTGCACCAGACAGCCTGGCTACTGATAACTTTGGATACTTGGGTGCAGAGAATTATCATCACAGGTTACTACATTCCCCTTGCTGTCTTTCCAAAGTCCCGAAAAAGACTCCCCAATGTTCCATCCAATCAGAGGGACCAAGCAACCATAGAAATTCAAAAGCTGCTAGAAAAAGAGTCATCCAAGAAGTCCCACCACACCGAGAATCCGGATTTTACTCAAAATTCTTTTTAGTGCCAAAAAAAACAGAGAACCGGAGACCAGTTTTAGATCTCTGCCTTCTGAACAAGTTCATTCAGCAAATGAAATTCCGGATGGTGACAGTTCAGTCTATTCTTCCCTTTCTAGAGGAAAATGATTGGATGTGCTCTGTAGACCTTCAAGACACATATTACCACATAAAGATGGGCAAGCACTCCAGAAGGTTCCTCCTCTTCCAGCTGGGAGCCAGTCATTTCCAGGTCAGAGTGCTGCCCTTTAGTCTCACCGTAGTCCCCAGAGTGTTCACCAAATGCATGGCAGTGGTAACAGCTCATTTGAGGCTGCACGGATTCTAAGTGTTTCCATACCTAGATGACTGGCTCCTCACCACCCCCACCAGGCGTCTACTGCTTCAAGCCACAGACTTCATATTGCATCTTTTCTAGTCCTTGGGCATTACAATCAGCACAGACAAATCCCAGTTGACTCCAAAACAAAACCTAGAATTTATAGGAGTATGCCTCAATACAATTTATTTTGTAGCTTCTCTCCCTTTACACAGACTACAGAAAATAAGGTCTCAAGTACAACTCATCATATCAATAGACAATGTTCCTGCTGTTCTTGTCCTGCAAGCCCTAGGATCCGTGTCAGCGACCATAACTGTAGTGCCCCTGGCAAGATTTCATATGAGGCTGCATCAGTGGCGCTTAGCTGCGCAATGGTCAATACTTATGCTCCCAATGTCTTATCCTATTTTGATAACAAACAGCTGCAAGAAGGATCTATCCTGGTGGGTGAAGTCAGAGGAAAGTCTATGGGGCTGCACCTTAACGCTGTCTCTGCCCACAGTCATAGTGACCACGGACGCTTCCCAGATCAGGTGGGGAGGGCCTTATCTGGGAAGAACAGTTTAAGGCTCTTGTTCCCTGCAAGAAGCAAATTTGCACATCAATGTCCTGGAATTGAGGGCAGTGCTTCTAGCATTGCAAAGCTTTGTCTGCTCTTCCTTCAGGGATGATTGCAATTCAGACATGTCAACAGTCTGGTACATCAACAAACAAGGTGGAACCAGATCTTATCCCCTTTGCTGGGAAGCTCTCAGGATATGGCAACGGGCGATGTTATGTAGTCCTATCTCGCCTACATTCTTACCCATGGGTTCGGAGTCAAATATCGGCTCCGAATCAGCCTACTTACTAGCTCAAAAGTCTCTGATTGGCTGGGCTAAGAGAGTATCCCATAGTACACTGCTTCACATCCCCAGATCTCGTTTGCCGCTTGTAGAGCTCGGACGTGGTATCGCTTGGCTGTGGCTAAGTACTCTTTTTTGACTTATTTCTCTTCAGAAATTGGTTGCTTCATACTTCAAAAGCTATTTTAATAGCTATTCTTGCTGTGGTAGTTGTGTTTGTGTGTTTAGTAGTGTTTTTGTGGTATCCCTGACAGTTCCCATGGGCTAGGCCCGTTTTAGTTAGAGGACCTAGGCCTCCCTTAGTGAATAGTTAGCCTGTTTGTTATTGTATTTTCCTTTTGAGAACCGTTTAAGTTAGAGGTTCTCTCTCTGTGTTCTCATTGTTATTGTTGCTGGTTTAGAGCTTCGCTCTTCTCTGTGGTACTGTCTAACTGGTGGGCTTCCCGCCCTTTTTGGTAATTGTTAACTGTAGTTACGTTGTGTGCTTTGCACCCGTTGGAAGTCGTTAATTCTTTGAATATGTCTAAGGATCAGAAAGAACATAAGCCTTCTGGCTTTAAAAGTGTTCAAAGTGCAGATATAAAATGTCCATCACGGATGGACACTCTGTCTGTGTTTACTGTCTTGGAGCCATCCATTTACAGGAGTTGTGTAGTTTTTGCCACTCCTTCAGTCCTAGGGTGCTCCAAGAGAGGAAAAACAAATTGATTTTAAAGGGACTGCTTAAACCATCTTTCGAGGAGGCTATAGATTCGGCTCCCAGTCGAAATCTAAGTCCTCCAAGTCCAAGAAAAGGTCTCCGGCTCCATCAGCATCTTCGGAGCCTCTGGAGAAAATTACCATATTGGATACTGCTTCCTCGGCTCCACCGTCTTCGGGGCCGCAGGAGGTTTCTGTATTAAGTGAATCAGCGTCCGCTCCAATCATTCTCAAACCTATTCGGAGCTGGTCGCCGAGTGTCAGGCATGGTTCACCAGATAAGAGGTGTCAGTCTCCATCCATCTCCTCCAAATTATCCAGGCTTTCGATTTGGATGTGGATAAGGTGGTGCAGAGGCTCCTGCAGTCACCGGTGTTGGCTAAATTGTTTTCGGCTCTGACCCAGTCGGCTCCGGAGCCAATTCCTATGGTTCTTTAATCGATTCCTCCTCCGAGCACATCCTTGCTATCGGAGCCGGTATGTTCCGCTCCGAGTGATGTTCCTGCGCCGGCTCCGATACCCCCCCCCAGGTTTATCAGTGCCGACCTTGGCTCTGACTATGTCGGTTCCGTCCACAGGGTTCGAGACTCTGGTCTCCTCGGTTGGGCCCGAGGGGGATGCCTCGGGACATCTTTCGGTTCAGAGTCTTCCACTCGGTGTATCGGCTGGGGGAACCCCAGTCCCTGTCATGGCTTTGGAGGCCAGTCGGTCCTCGGACTCAGGGGGGGGGGACCCGCCTTCGAGGCCATGCAGAGCGCGCTGGCCAGGTCGTCAGCTACGCCACTCAGGTTGGTCATTCCATCCCCCACCACTCCGAGAGCTTCTGACACCCACCTATCCTTGGACAGCAGAGCACCAGGCCCTAAGGATACCCCCATGAGCGGTCCCCCACTTTCTGAAGGTCCCTCGGAGCCTGTGCCTGAGGAACCTCCCAGAAAGAAATTGTGCAAGAGGAAGCACATAGACTCCCAGGACGAGTCTCTCACTTCCGATACTGACTTCGAGGAATCGGAAGGGTCCCCCAAGTCTTCCTCTGATGATGTTTCCTTCTCTGATATCCTGGAGATACTGAAACAGAGGAGACTGGCCTGCCAAGACCCCTTCCGTGGAGGAGTCGGTATTCCTTAAGGCTTTTGGCGCTCAACCTTCCACCTCCTGGGTGTCTCCACCCTTCGATGAACTTCTTGACCTTATTTGTCGAATGGTGTGGGAAAACCCTGATTCCGTGGAGCCAGTACCTCAGCGCCCCAACAAATTTCTCTCCGCCCCCCACGGAAAAGAATTTCTGACAAAGGGAGTCCCGGTAGATGCCATGGTGGTGGCGGCAGCCACCCAGAAGGAAGTTGCAGAGTCTTCCTCTTCGGCCCATCCTCCTAACAAGGAGTCTAGGACTATGGACCGGTATGGGAAGCGCACCTTGTCTTCAGCCGCCTTCACCTTAAGGTTGCTGAACTACTTATCTCATTTCACTCGGCTCCAGAGAGATCTCCTTAAGGAGTTGGGAGATACTCTTGCGGGTAACATACCTGAAGCGGTGGCTCAGACAGTCAACGCACAGGTTTCTACCCTCAACTCCATCGCAAACTCGTCCATGCGACTCATTTCATATGTGGCCGAGGGAGCGAGTAGAGCGGCCAGCTCAGGTGTAGCCCTTAGAAGGCAAGCCTGGCTGCGCCTGTGTCACTTTGCGGAGGCCTTCAAGTCTTCCTTCACTGATGCCCCTTTTGATGGTTCCTCCTTGTCTGGGACCAAAGTGAAAGACACCCTCACCAGGTGTGAGCAATAGGGAAAGATCCTGTCTGCTGTAGGTGTCCGTTTTTTCTCTTCCATCTAGGCCTTACCCCAAGGCTCAGCGAGGGGGAAAGATGTGGTTCAAGAAATCACAGAGGTTTTTTCCTGCCGCACAAGGTGAAACCCCCTCCCGAGGCAGGGGAGGGGGGAGTTATTCAGGTAGACGTCTCCCCAGAGGCAGAGGGGGCCCCCGCAATTCTGGGGACCGCAACTCCTTTCGTGGCTCCCCATACTCTCATTTCTGAGGGAGTTGCCCGACTGTGCTTAGCCGGAGCCAGTCAGGGGGTCGAATTTCCTTGTATCCGGAAGCCTGGGAAAACATCACCCGGGACCGATGGGTATTAAGGATAATTTCTGGAGGTTACACCATTCCATTCTGTTCAGTACCCCCTCCCATCAGAAGTATCCCAGATGTTCCACCCAGTCAAAGGGATCAAGCAGCCTCAGAGGTATCTCAGCTGTTAGAAAAAGTCATCCAACCATTCCCTTCAGACCAGATCGGATTAGGGACTTACTCAAGATTCTTTTTGGTGCCGAAAAGAACAGGGGACCTGAGACCCATACTAGATTTCAGTCAACTCAACCATTATGTACACAAGTCCAAATTCCGTATGGTCACCCTACAATCTATTCTCCCATTGTTGGGAAAGGAAGTATGGATGTGCTCCATCGAACTGAAGGATGCTTACTACCATATCAAAATGGACAGGGCATCCAGGTGTCATCTACGTGTCCGGCTGGGAGCCAGACATTTCCAGTTTTGAGCCCTGCCCTTTGGTCTCACCACAGCCCCCAGGGTGTTCACCAAGTGTATGGCAGTGGTGACGGTTCACTTGAGACGTCAAGGATTCCAGGTGTTTCCGTACCTGGACGACTGGCTCCTCACCACCCCCACCAGGCATCTACTAATTCAGACCAGGGACGCTACTATCAGTCTGTCAACCAATTAGGCATTACGATAAACTGGAAAAAATCTGCCTTGTTGCCCTTACAGCGTGTCACTTTTATAGGAGCAGAGCTGGACACCATTCAAATGCGAGTGTTCCTACCACAAGAAAGGATCACAGGGTTGCAACAGCAAATTCTCACGCTGATGCCTCTGAGACATGAGAAGGCAAGACTGATTCTTCAACTCCTAGAGACCATGGCAGCTACGATCATGTTGGTCCCATTAGCGAGATTACACATGAGAATTCTTCAATGGCTTCTCTTTGTCCAATGGTCTCTCCAAAGACTTCTGCTATCCCATCCAATCCTATTGACAGACAAATGCAAACAGGACCTCCGTTGGTGGCTGTGCACCAACAACTTGAACATAGGAAAACCCTTTGTTCCACCTGTCCCTGTGGCCACAGTGACTACGGACACCTCCCAGATACGGTGTGTGGGGGGGGGCATTATCTCGGCAGGATGGTCCAAGGCACGTGGCAGGAGCACGAGATACATTTGCACATAAACATCCTAGAGATGAGAGCAGTGCTTCTTGCCTTGCAGGCACTTCAAGAAGTCCTCCCTCTAGGGACTATTGTGATGCACTCTGCAGGGAGGCCATGCGCGTGTGGCATTGGGCAATAGCTTCCCAATGGTTTGTAGTGGCAACGCACATCCCGAGGAAGACCAGTGTGATAGCAGACAAGTTAAGCAGGGAGATTCTTATGCCCTACGAGTGGTCCCTGAATCGCCTGGTGGCAGAGCGAATCTTCAGCAGATGGGGTCAACCTTGCTGCGACCTTTTTGTCAGCCCCCTCAACGCGAAATGCAGCAACTTCTTCTCGCTAATCCCCCCACCGGGGGAATCACCCAGGGACGCTTTACCTCACAATTGGCCCTCTGGGCTGCTTTATGCTTTCCCTCCGTTTCCCCTTCTCTCAAGGGTGATTCAGAAAGCGCAATCCTTGGGAAGAAGGATGATTCTGATTGCCCCACACTGGCCTCGCCAAGTATGGTTACCCTTCCTTCAACCCTACCTGGTGGATACTCCTTGGATTCTGGAACCCCTTCCAGACTTACTGACACACATGTCGGGACAGTTCCATTCCTCTATGAGGACACTCCGGCTGACAGCCTGGCTACTCCACTTCCATCCTTAGTCAGATGTCATGATTTTTCGTCAGACGTAGTCCATATTTTGTCGTCCTCTCATAAACCATCCACTAGACAGATCTACTTTAGTAAATGGAAAAGATTCTTCATTTGGGCTCATTCCAGAGGCATTGATCCCTACACGGCTCCAATTGACTCTGTTTTGGAATTTTTGTCTATATTGTTCTATCAGGGGTCCGCTTCAGCCACCATCAGTGTTCAGCTGGCAGCTATATCTAACTTCTACGTGGCCAATGAACCTAGCCTGATGGCACAGACTATGTAAAGCATTACTTAAAGGAACCCTATTGCTTTGTCCCCCAGTATCACAACCTGTTATGCCCTGGGACCTCAATTTTGTTCTTCAAGCCCTCACTCTTCCACCCTTTGAGCCTGCAGCTACCTGCGACTTAAAGTTTCTAACATGGAAAACAGCCTTTTTAATAGCTATCACTTCAGCTAGGCAGGTCTTCGAAATCCAAGCCCTTTCCATCAAACCCCCATATTTTATCTTCCATAAAGATAGAGTCTCCCTTAGACCAAACCCGTCATTCCTTCCCAAAGTGACTTCTCTGTCTAATATAAATCAGTCTATTGAGCTGCCGGTTTACTTCCCCAATTTTTCCAACAAGGCAGAATTCAGATTTCACCAACTAGATGTACATAGACAGTTACGCTTCTATCTCCATCGGACAAAAGAGATTCGGAAATCTGACCAACTCTTTTTGTCTCCTTTTCCGAAAACCGGCTTGGTTCTCCGGTATCCAAGGTCACGCTCTCTAGATGGATAGCCAGCTGTATTTCCTTCATCTGTCACACAGCAGGTAAAACTCTGCCCTTTCCACCTAAAGCCCACTCCACAAGAGCCGTTTCCACATCTACAGCCTATCAGGCTAGATTGTCGATGGATGATGTATGTGCTGTGGCCACTTGGTCTTCTCCTCACACCTTTGTCTCTCATTACAAATTGGACGTGGTTTCCAGGGGCAGAT
This sequence comes from Protopterus annectens, assembly GCF_019279795.1. Taxonomy (NCBI): domain Eukaryota; kingdom Metazoa; phylum Chordata; order Ceratodontiformes; family Protopteridae; genus Protopterus; species Protopterus annectens. The sequence continues at coordinate 691,875,463 of NC_056729.1, read as the reverse complement.
CTTATTTTGGCTCCACGGTTCTCCGGAGTATTTTCCTATGAGCCACCCAGGTTGTAGGTGCTAGGGACGCTGTCCCATGGGTAAGAATGTAGGCGAGATAGGACTACATAACATCAAGAAGTTATGTACTCACCATAACGTTCGATGTATGTAGTCTATCTCGCCTCACATTCTTACTTACCCTCCCTCCTTCCCCCTTACCTGGAGGATTTGGAGGTAATATTTTATCATGCAGAGTCTCTTTGATTAATTTGTTTGGATATTTAGTATGTATGGATGTGTGTTATGTATGCAATAACTGAGTTGTTTGCAGCAAACTAGATCTGGGGATGCGAAGCAGTGTACTATGGGATACCCTCTTAGCCCAGCCAATCAGAGACTTTTGAGCTAGTAAATAGGCCGAGTCAGAGCCAATACTCGGTTCAGAACCCATGGGTAAGAATGTGAGGCGAGATGGACTACATACATCGAACATTATGGTGAGTACATAACGTCTTGTTCTCTTCCAGCCACTTTCTATCAGCAGCACATATATCCTGGGAAGCTCCAACGTGATAGCGGACAAGCTGAGCAGATGCATCCTCCTGTCTCACGAGTGGTCTATCAATCCCAAGGTGGTGATGAAAAGTTTGCATCATTGGGGCCAGCCTTGCTGCAGTTTCTTTGCCTCCCCAATAAACAACAAATGCAGCAGCTATTTTGCCTCAATTCCCCCGCAGGGGGAATTCCAAATAGAGAGACTCCTCCTTGATTGGCCCCCCAGGACTACTTTATGCCTTCCCCCATTACCTCTAATTCCCCTGTTTTTTGAAGAAAGCCCAAAGGCTAAGAAACAAAGTGATCCTCATTGCACCCCATTGCCCCATGAAGTCTGGTTCTCCTTTCTTTGGACTCACCTGATTCACCATCCTTGGATTCTGGATCCAGTTCCAGACCTACTGTCTCGTCCACAGGGATTGGTGCATCCCAACCTTCACATTCTAAAGATGACAGCTTGGTTTCTACAATTCCATTAATTGGCAGACAGAGCAAATTACCTTCCTCAGTACAAAAAATTCTTCTGGCGTCTCATAAACTGTCCACCAGAAAACTTTATCTTAACAAATAAAAGAGATTTTCAATATGGGCCCATACAAATAATCCCTTTTCAGCACCTGTTGACAAAGTCTTGGAATTTTTGGCTTCGCTTTTTGATCAAGGAGCCTCTGCTTCCACTATCAAAAGTCCATTTAGCAGCCATTTCCAATTTCCACAATGAATTTGATAATCATTCCTTAAACTTTGCATAAACTATGGGAAAATTTCTTAAACACTTTACGTCTAAAGCCCACATTTAAGGATCCTATAGCTCCATGGGATTTGACCTTAGTATTACAATCTTCAGTTCTCCAGCCTTTGAGATTGCAGCTGCTTGCGATCTCAAGTTCCTGTCATGGAAAACTGTTTTTCTGGTGGCCGTCACTTCTGCCAGGAAGAGTTTCTGAATTACAAGCTTTGTATGCGAAACATCTTTATCTGATTTTTCATAGGGACAGAGTTTCGGTGAAAACCAACCCTTCTCTTCTATCTAAGGTCGTCTCAGAATGTAATATTAATCAGACTATCACTTTGCCAATCTGCTTTCCCAATTTTTCAAACAAAGGTGAATATTGCTTGCATTTAAAGGATATTCACAGACCATTACGTTTGTATCTTGACAGAACCAAACAGTCCAGAAAATCAGATCAGTTATCTGTGTCGTTTTCAGGTTCAATTTTAGGTAAACCTGTCTCGAAAGTTACCTTATCAAAATGGCTTAGAGACTGTGTTACTTTCATTTACAATCATAATAACCACAAGTTATCTGCACATGTTAGTGCACTCCACCGAATCTATAGCCACGTTACCTGTTTTTCATTCCAAGGCATCCATGCTACTCCTCATACCTTTATCACTCATTACAAATTGGATATGGTCTTCTTCAGGGAAAGAGCATCTTTCGACTCTATTGTGCTCAGAAATATCCTTCCATAGGGCCACCCAGGGCCTAAAGTAGCTGGAGACTCTGTCCCATTTGACAAGAATGAATGAAGATTGACAATATCAGATAAAGAAGTTATGTTCTTACCATAACAGTCCATCTATGTTGTCGATCTTAAGTCATTCTTGGCATCCCACCCTCCTTATCCCCTCTTATAGACTTCTGGAGGATTGGACTCATTCTGGGAGTTTTTAGGTTTCCCCTTAGACATGGCTCCTGTTATTTTTTCTCTCTTTGGCTGCAAACTCTATTGGAGGAAATGGAAAGAGGGGCATTGTGGGTAGAGTCTTGGCTCGAGAATTTTTTGCCTGGCACGAGCTGTATAACGGCCAAGCCAGTTCCAGAGATCAGAACGGAGTCCCATTCCTCAAGAATGAATGAAGATCGACAACACAGACAGAACGTTATTGTAAGAACATAACTTTTTTCTGAATGATTTGAAGTCTGAAACTCAAATGTATGTCATTATTTAGTGACTTCATTCTTCTGATCGTCCCATTGATTTGCCAGAAAACCACAAATTTTATGAGGAACAGACCAAACATATGTGCCAAAAATCTGGACATTCTGCAAAAATCTGTACAGTTGCGGGGTATGCATAATCTACCCAATCTTTTTCAGTCAGGCATTACTTTAGTGTTATACGCAGGTCAGGCATATTTTTATCAACCAGAGGAGAAGTTGTGGATAGCAATTTAATAAAGAGCTTAAGGACTTTATCTGGGGAGGGGAAGATCAAGATTCAAGTGGGATAACCTGATTCTTCCATTAGAACAGGGCGGATTGGGGTTAAATTTGAAGGGGTATTTCAGAGCTATGCAGTTAAGGCTCCTATACATAGCACAAACAGTAAACTATAATTCAAAGTGGAAGAGGGAAAGCTCAAGAAACAAGCAGAGACTGGGAATTTGGCTGCAGGCCTTTAAGGAGAATAACAGTAATCGTACAGAATATTATATCTACAAAATAGCAGAAAGTATTCTAAGAACTAAGCCAACACAGAAAAGGAGATTCTGCTGATAGGAATGACTGCAGTTATGGATGTAGACAATAGGCAAGAGGGAGCTGGTATTTATTGGAGAAAATTGGCAAAGGAACCAAGGTATTGGGAACAAATAACTAGCGAGGGAAAAGTGATAGAATGGGGTCTATATTCTCTAATCGAAGAGGCATTACAGCGAATGCCTCTTCATCGACCCTTAAAGAGCGAAGCAGCAGTTACACAAACTGCCAAGTCAGTGATTTATTTTCCTAGAGAAAAAGATTGCTTGGCCATCAGCATGAATTTTGCCCCCTTCCCCACTGTAGTGTGATGTCAGAGTTGGTGTATTTAGTTAGGGGGGTGTGGGGGTCAAAGCCCCCCACTTTGAGGTGTTCTTGGTGATGTTTGTTTCTGGCCAGATCAACAGTTTTTTTCCCTAGGAAAAAAAATCACTGATTTGGCCGTTTGTGTAATTGGTGGTTTGTTGTTTAGGGGTCGATTAAAGAGGCATTCGCTGTAATGCCTCTTTGATTAGATAATATAGACCCGATAAAATGGGAAGATGCCAAGAATGTATTTGCGCTGCAGATTAGAGATTGCCTTTCTCTATCGAAGATTGATATCAGAGTGTAGGCAAAGAGAAAGTAATAGGGGGTTCCTAAACAAAAGACCAGCATTAGTAGAGTTTTTAGTAGAATCTAGAACAGAAGCTCGTCAAATAATTTTTGAGGTTAAGGCAGTCTGACTCAGGCTGACTATAGATGGGAACATCCAAGCCACTGATTGATTTAACCATCTAAAAAGTTAACCGGTTTAAGTGGGAATGGAGTGAATAGTTGCACCTGCTTCAAATGAAGAATGTGTAGTGGATACTAAAGTAAGGGAAAAGATGCCAAGCTAAAACTGGAGTATCCTTTGCCAAAGATAACTTTTGCTTATGAATCTGCAGTGTAAGAGTATCAGACTCAAAGGCATGACTAGTGAGATTATTCATTTCATACCCAAACATCCTAGGATTGTAGAATAAAGAGGCTTGTTTTTGAGTAATGACACTAGCCTTTGATGAATAGGCTAGTATTTTTACATTGATTTCTGTACGATCAGGTTTCATTTGTTGGACAAAAATACAGTGTTCTCTTTAAGTCTAGAAATGCAGCCATATTAAAGCAGACCTCCACAGTTTGCATACAAATTCAGCGAATGTACTTTCAAGCAGTGAAAATAACCTTTAGTCAAGAAAACTGATAAGAACAGAATGCCCAGTACATTGCAAACAGATCTTACAAGGCTTGTAAACCAATGTTAAAGAGGCATGTAGATTATTAGGAAATACTTCAGACATGATCATTTAGTTACTTTTGGATTGATAGGCAGAAAGTCATGGCAGTACAGTCCTCAGATTGCAGTACGGAAACTCGAGTACGAGTACAAAAGTGGGGTCAAATATCAAGCATTTCAGAATAGTAAATATACTATTCAGGAGGAAAAAATATGAAGAATGAGAGTACAGAAGCTAAAAACAAGTAATCTGCGTTGTATCCCCGAAGTCTCAAAACAACCCACTAAAGTGTAGTGGGTCTAAAAACAAAACAGTGTGAGAAACTTCTCTGTGTGGTAGATTTTCAGTCCATATATTTCTAGATAATCACTGTATATAATCAGATCAGACAACAGTAGTAGAAGTAGCGAACGTAAACTTGTCAAGTCAAAAAGTAATATTAGAAAATATATAATTCTACAGCATTACTAAGTATTGGAAAGTAATCCAAGCAAGGCTGTTTTCAGTCGAAAATCCTTTATTAAGTACACAGACAAGTGATCCAAGTAAAACAAAAATAGAGTAATAATTTCCTCACAAGCTTTCTAAAGATATATATACTTTTTATCAGGCATGGGAGTGGTTTATTGTGCTGTAAAACAAAGTGTTATTTGGTACACATGTTAAATTCACATCCCTTCCCCCATCAGTGTGACATTCGAGCTGGTCCTGCCCTACCTAGTAGCTGTCATAATAATATATAGCCCTAATGTACTTTAATGGTACATCTTATTTAACCAAATTATTAAGTAGATTATTAAGTCTGTGATTTTATATACAAGGCAATATACTACATGGCTGGAAATATATAAACCTTAGTTCATTTTGCGATCAAAAATTATATATAAATATATACATATACATTTTGCATGTAAAAATCAGTTTCTATTTTTATAATCTATTGTTAACAAAGATCGCTTTCGTCCTTCTAGACTTCTTCAGGTCTGTGTATTTTTTTCTACAAATTGGTTTTAAATACCATTTTAAATCATTTGAAATTTAAGTGTATATTATGTTTCCATCATCATACATATATTTTTTTTTCCAACTTTATTCAAAATGATGGTAATAACAATACTAACTAATTATACAATTATATAGGTTTTTAGGGTTCTTGTACACAGACCTGAAGAAGTCTAGAAGGACGAAAGCGATCTTTGTTAACAATAGGTTATGAAAATAGAAACTGATTTTTACATGCAAAATGTATATGTATATATTTATATATAATTTTTGATCGCAAAATGAACTAAGGTTTATATATTTCCAGCCATGTAGTATATTGCCTTGTATATAAAATCACAGACTTAATAATCTACTTAATAATTTGGTTAAATAAGATGTACCATTAAAGTACATTAGGGCTATATATTATTATGACAGCTACTAGGTAGGGCAGGACCAGCTCGAATGTCACACTGATGGGGGAAGGGATGTGAATTTAACATGTGTACCATTAACACTTTGTTTTACAGCACAATAAACCACTCTCATGCCTGATAAAAAGTATATATATATTTAGAAAGCTTGTGAGGAAATTATTACTCTATTTTTGTTTTACTTGGATCGCTTGTCTGTGTACTTAATAAAGGATTTTCGACTGGAAACAGACTACCTGCCTTGCTTGGATTACTTTCCAATACTTAGTAATGCTGTAGAATTATATATTTTCTATTATTACTTTTTGACTTGACGAGTTTACGTTCGCTACTTCTACTACTGTTGTCTGATCTGATTATATACAGTGATTAACTAGAAATATATGGACTGAAAATCTTCCACACAGAGAAGTTTCTTACACTGTAGAATACAGAAGCTACAGACTATTTCATTTTATCAGCACTGTTATTGGAGCCATTATTTGGATATTGTTGACATCTACTTCGACTGTACATAATAAAGCATTCTCAATCAAGCTACAGTGTTTATCAGAACTTTATTTATATATATTTTTAAAGTGGTTGAACAACAGAACTAATGAAAAAAGGAGTGTACAAGTGTGGGATGTGTGCTGCTTGTAGATTTATTTGCAAAGGATCCTTTGTTACCCTAGAATGTATAAATCCAACTGTTGCCTCTTGTGGTCGATTTACTTGTGACTGTAAAAGAGTTGTTTATATTAGTATGTGTTCCGGATGTCAGGTCTTTTATATTGGCATGACAACTGGGGCTTTAAGCAAAAGGATTAAAGAATATTTGTATTCCATAAAAAAACGAGGATACTAATAACTAACTTTTCAAGCATTTATATACTTGCACCAAGTACAAGAAATTTCCATTTTTTGTGCTTAAGTCTTCCAAGAGTTTAGAGAGGATGGCTTAAGACTAAGAAAACAGAATGGCAAGTTAAACTTTGGGCAGACTGTTTTCCACGGCTAAATGATCATAGGAGGTTACAAGGCTAATAACCCTGGAGCCCTTACAAGCCTAGCTAAGAGTTTATCCTGAAAAACAAATCTCAGTCAGCACCTGTCACCCCTGTCAATGAGGAACACAGTTGGAACCCCTGGGACAGATTTGTGGTTTCCCATCCATTTATCAAGGTTGTGCTTGAAGAGGGTCAACGAGGTGCTCTGTTTGATGTGTATGGAAAGTCTATTCCAGAGACTGGGCACCCTCTGGGAGACAAACCTCTCTCCAGCAGGTTTTGTTGATGTCACACATTAGATTCAGGCCTTTTGAGTGGGTAGTGCGTGAGGAGTTAGACTTATGGATATGGAGCATCTGTAGTAGGGCAGGATCCGAGATTGCCTAGTAGGCGAGACACAGATCACCCTGGAGCAATCTGTACGATACTGAGTAGAGTGATAGTGATTTGAACCTGTCTGCATAGGAAAGGTGTTGAAGGCCATGGATTCTCTTTGTGAGATTTCAGTGGCCTTTCCAGTTGGTCCAGATGTTTGGAGAGGTACATCCCAAACAGGGCACTGTACTCAATTATTGGTCTAATGAGGGAAGAGTATAGAGAGGTAATAACCTCCTTTTTTTCTGGATGCAATCCTTTTACTTATGATATGAAACGAGTAAAATTTTTTCTGACCACTGCCCCTACATGATGGCTGAATGTGAGGTTGTTATCAACCTGAGTGCCTAAGTCTGTTACCACAGGTTGTGGACTTAGGGGGTTGCTGTTGATGTAATCAGTAGGGGTCATGTTTTTTTGCCAAATAGTATGATGATACATTTTTTTGTATTTAGCTTGAGGCCATGACTTTGGCACCATTCATTAGTTTCTGTGAGACCCTCTTGCAGTATGGTAACATCATTTGGGGAGTCATTGACAGCATGCAACTCATCCACAAACTTGGTCAGCCACAGGCCTTTTGTTTTTGCATGGACCTCTGAGAAATAGATGCCAAAGAGTAGGCGTCCCAAGACAGATCCCTGGGGAAGTCCACTAGTGACAGGTCTGCTGTCGGAGGTGAAGGTGCCTATTTTGACTTTGAGTATCCTGTAAGTGAGCCAGTTGGCCACCCACCTGATGAGATGGGGATTTACGCCAAGTTGTGTTAGCTTTTCGATGATGCCCGAGTGGGGGATTGTGTCAGAGGCCTTGGCTAAGTCAGGGTAAGCTGTATATACTGACTTTCCCCTCATCCAGGTCCTTGGTGATGGTCTCAAAGACGTCAACCAGGTTCAACAGGCAAGATCTGCCCTTGACTAATTCGAAATGGGTGGGATCAAGTGCTTGGAGATTGCCTATGTCCTTGTTTATGAGATCTATAATAATACTCTCCATGGCTTTACAGATCAGACTTGTCAAACTAATGGAGCAATAGTTTCAAGAGTCAGTAGTGGCATTCACCTTTGTGCAAGGGGATGACAGTGGCAGTTCTCCACTCTGCTGGCATGAAGCCTGTACTTAGGCTGTGGTTGAATAGGGTGCTCAATGGCGAAGCCAGTTCTTGCTGGAGATCGTGCAGAATGCGTACTGACATACTGTCAGATTCCATGGAAGCTGTGTCATTTCCCTTGGATAGGGCCTGTAAGACTTGATCTATGGAGATGTGAGGTGCGGGACAAATATCAAGGATGTCGAAAGGGCCTTTGGGGGGGGACGGGGGGGGTGAAGTTTGTGCTGAACCTGTCTGCTAGCAGGTTGGCTAAGTTGACAGTATCAGTGTAAATGATCATTTGGAACACACCTGGACTTTGCCATGGAGGTTTCTGACATAACTGAAGAAGACTTTAGTTTCCCTTTGTTATGGCGGTTAGTTTCGATCTGTAATTGGCCTTGGAGGTTTTCACTAGTGATCTAATTTGCTTGTTGAGGCTAAGGATGGAGTTTTTCCAATTCTGAATTTGTTCCTTTTTACCCCTGGGCAACAGTTTCTTCCTTTTGTTGTTAAGCCTGTTGATAGAGGATATCCACCAAATAGGTTTGTGTTTCCTTGAGGAGTAAGTTTCAGTTCTATTGAGGATGGCTGAGTCCATGCAGTTGTACAGGTGCTTGTATACTGCATTGGCGTACTGTTCAGCATAGTTGTCTGCATCCTCTGAGGGGGTGGTTTTGTGAAGCTACAGATACCCTCCCTAGTCAGCTTTTGAGAAGTTTTTTAACTTAAAAAGATTAAGTAGATTAAGAAACACTTTATGGAAACAGTTAAGGATAGAAGGCTGAAAGTTTATAAATAAAGTTTAAAGTACTGTTTTGTTTTATTTTTTTAATTAACATTATCTTAATTGGTTACTTAACTGTGTTAAAAATTTGATTGGTATTTGTTATTTTAACATATATGTATCTCTTGTCTGCAAAGAAATGTGTTCTGAATAAGTCTGTTTTAGACAAAAGCAGAGAATTAAATGTATGTATGCTAATAACACGCTAATTGTCTTCTGGTGCTATTTTTGTGGGGGGGGGTTGTGTTTTGTGCTTGCAAATTTTATTCTGAAATGTACAAGAAGATTTGGTACATAAATGAGAGACTGGCACCTGTTCAGGACAGTTCTCTGTAATTAACAGATAAAGTTAGTCATTCCAGCCCCATTCCGGTTTCTTCCAGTTCATTCCAGTATTTTACAGTGATATCAGTTCTTAGTTTCTAAAGTCATAGTAAGTCTGCCAAGATGCTTGATCACACATGTCGTATGATTTTTTAGGGTACAGTATTAATAATGACATCTCATTTAGTAAATACACCACTATTTGAACTCAAAACATCTAAACCTAAGACACTCTAAAGGCACACTCCAACATTGCAAAATGCAAGGATTTTTTTTTTTTTTTTGAAGGAGAAACTGCCTGATGTGGGAGCAGGTTCCCCTACAATATGAACCTGCATACATAATTCCGAGATCACACAGACTGAGAGAAGATGGAGAAAGTGAAGAAAATGTAGTACTCCCCTTCTCCTACTTCCATGCCATTATAAGCTGCTTGGCGGTCTTTCAGTTTCAACATTCTCAGCATCAGCCAGCTGCCAAGTGACATTAGTGATTCCATTGTCCCAGGCCTTTCTTTGACCACTTCTTTCCTTTATTTCCTTAGTAATCCATGGAGTGAGATTATCACAAACTATTGTTCTCTATAGATAAATTTTGTCTTGAAGAGGTAACATGATAGCATATGTGATAGGGCCGATTATATTTACAGGAGTATGTAATGATGATATTACCCCTATTTTTCAACAATTGTATCAGTTTTGATTAAATGTCACTTCATTATAACTTATCCATATTAGATAAACTGTTGATCTGACGATGTTAATCTTCATTCATTCCTTACCATGGGAAATGGTTCCATCCATGGAACCGCTAAACTCTCGCGGTAAGGTTTTATCCACAATGCCCTCTTCCCTGTCACCTCAGATTGCATTTGCTGCATTGCCGTAAAGCCGTGCCAAGCCAGCTCTCGCAAGCTAAGTGATATCATTTGATATTACTCTTCGATCTTGAATTTTCTTACCATCTTTTATCTCGTTCCTTCCTGCTTGTTTTATTGCACTTCCCACTGCCTTCCCTGACTCTAAAACCTTCTTCCTTTCCATTTTTCTTACCCTGGTCGTAACCTTCTACCATCGTTGGAAATCTTTCCTCCTACCTTTTTAGGTAGCCTGTGTTTACCATCGCTGGTAACTCTTCTCTTTTTTATCTTTACGTTTAAAAAAAATATACATCTTTTAGTATTCCTGTTTTGTTTTTCTACTGTGCGTGTGCATGTAATGTCCCTCTTATTATGTCAGATAAGGAAAGGCACTACCAGTTTCAAACCGTGTAGTGAGTGTGGCCAAACTACTACGCTCTTGACACTCATCATCTTTGTGTGTGCTGCCTGGGCATCCCACATCTTTCCATCCAACTGCCCTGTGGAATTTGTAAAAATTTTTCTTTTAGGACTTTGAACGAATGAAAAAATATGCTGCTCTTGAAAGGCCTGCTTGAACACATTTTTCGGAGGCAATCCCTGGGACAGAGGGTTCACCCCCTCTTGGCAAACATGATAAAAAGAGGCCACATTCTCAATCAGTTCCATCGTCTCCCTCCGGAGACCTAAAGGAACCGAAGACTAAATTACCTAAACTGTCTGAACTAACTTTGACTGTTGCATCAACCTCTGCTCCAGCCTGGGCACAGTCTTCACTGACTGTCTCCCATTTCTACCTCGACGCTGAAAGCGTCTACTTCAGCACTGTCTCAGGCCTCTGAACCGACCTCGGCACTGACAGTAATAGTGCAGACCTTTTCAGCACCGTCTATCTCTGCACCAAATCCATCCTCGGAACCGTTGCCATTGTCTCTAAATTGAAAACGGCCAGGACTAAATATTCACCCTCAATAGACCCCTTTTTGGGGCAACAGTACAACCCATTTTTAGAGAGGCCTGAGTTCCCTTCAGAATTGTGTGTGCGATCAACTAGGACCCTGCCAGAACTGGATGCAGTGAGCCTTGTCAGTCAGCTGCTGATGGCCATAGGGATTTCTATTCCCACTAAGTCTACTTTTCCCATTGGAGGTAGTCGGACTTCTCCACAGACTCCAGACTATTCTCCTCCTTCAACTTCTGTGCAAGCTTTGAAGCACCATGAACCGGCATAGACAATGCTTCAGTTCCGTTGGTGGACCTCATCATGGTATTGGAGCCATCCCTGTGGCTCCCGGTGCTTTCGACACCGCTTCTCTCTCAGAATTGTGGCTGCCCTGTCGGTACCACATTCCCTGGCTCGGCATCTGTTTATTTTTTTCTACGGCGCAGTCCACGGTACCGGTTATCCTCGAGACTCCTGGTTTGGTGGCTGGTTTGTCAGAGCAGGATGTGACCCCGGTTCCTAGGTTTTTGGGCTCTGTTCCAGGCTCCCAACCCTCTTCGGGTGGGGCAGCCTTCTAGGCCATGTAGAGGGTCCTTGCCTCAGTAGGTATGCCATTTGTGTCGGTATCGTTACCCGGCTCCCTCTCTGTGCCGCAGCTGACACAAGCCACTGTTGTTGGACACCGGGTACAAGAGCCTCAGGACACCCTGCCCCAGGGTGCTGCTTCTTCAGAGTCTTCCCCAGAAGGTCCCACTGAGGAAGTCTACCGTAAGAAATTGTGCAAGAGGAAGCATGTAGACTCCCCTGAAGTGTCTTTGACTGAATACATGGATTTCTATGATGGGGAAGGGTCCCCACGGTTCCCCTCTGAGGAGGTGTCCTTTGGAGACATTCTTGGATTTTGAAACAGAGGGGTGGCTGGCAGCCCCCCAGCCTTTCCTCAGAGGAGTCTGTGTTCCTGCAGGCTTTTCGTGTCTGGCCCCCTAGTTCCTGGGTGACCCCACCTGCAGATAAGCTTGTCCGGCTCATTGTGCAGCATGCATAGAAATATCCTGACACCATTGAATCAATTCCTTGGAGGCCGGACAAAATGTTATCACCCCTGGAACTACACCCACATTGGTTAAGGGCTGTTCCAGTAGACGCCATGGTGGTGGCGGCAGCTACCAGGCAAGAACTGGCTGAAGAGAGCCAGACTGTCCACTCACCCACCCAGCAAGGAGTCCCGGGCAGTGGACAGACTAGGGAAGCAAGTCTTTGCTTCATCGACCTTCACAGTTAGGTCTTTGAATTATTTGGCACACTTCACCAGGCTCCAGAGAGATTTGATTATTGAACTCTCTGAAACCTTGCAGGAACTGTGTCTGATGAGGTTTGCGATAAAGTGGCCTCACAGCTAGCTACCCTCGAATCCATTTCTAACTCCTCTATGCATCTGATATCCCATGCAACGGAAGGAACTGCCAGAGTGACGAGTTCAGGCATCGTCATGAGACGTCATGCCTGGATGCGCCTGTGCGATTTTTGTGAACCCTTTTAAGTCCTCCTCCTTGAATGCTCCAATTGAAGCCTCTTCACTTTTTGGCCCAAAAGTTAAAGAAACGTTGGCAAGGTGCGAGCAAGAAGGCAAGACCCTTTCTGCCGTAAGTATAGGTTTTTCAGCTCCTCAATGCTCTTACTCTAGAAACCAGAGGAGTGGAAAGATGTGGCACAAAAAAATCACAGGGTCCTTTCCGTGACGCACGTGCCGAGTATTGCCCTAGAGGCAGAGGGGGTAACTCTAACACAAGATGCCCCTTTCGGGGCAGGGGAGGTCCACGTAACCAGGTCCCCAGAGACTCTTTGTGGAGCCAACCCTATGGGGACATTTCTCCTTGTACCATTCTGCCTGGCAAACAATAACAGATTCATAGGTACAATGGGTAATCACCAGAGGATGCAACATTCCATTCACCCTCTACCCCACCCGAATTCCCAATGTTCCACCCAGTCAAAGGGAAGCAGCAGCTGTAGAAATTCAAACGCTGCTCCAAAAAGAGTCCTCCAAGCAGTCCCACCAGACCAAATAGGATCCAGATTGTACTCAAAATTCATTTTAGTGCCAAAAAAGACAGGGGACTGGAGACCGATTCTAGATCTCAGCTTATTAAACAAGTTAATCAAACAAGAGAAATTCCAGATGGTCATGGTTCAATCTATCTTCCCCTTGCTGGAAAAATACATTTGGATGTGCTCTATATATCTTCAAGATGCGTATTACCATATAAAAATGGACAAACGCTCAAGAAGATACCTCTGCTTCCGTGCAGGGGCCATTCATTTTTAATTCTGAGTACTGCCCTTTGGACACTCTCTATGGCACCCAGAGTGTTCATCAAGTGCATGGCAATAGTGCCAGCTCACTTGAGACTGCAAGTATTCTGGGTGTTTCCGTATTTAGATGATTGGCTCCTCATCGCCCTCACCAAGCATCTACTGGAAGAGTCTCTGTTATATACTCTGAAAATAGCACAACATCTGGGTATATCGATAAATTGGAAGAAGTGCAACTTGACCCCAACTTAGTCCCTAGAATTCATTGGGTTAGTTCTGGATACGACAAATTGCCAAGCATCCCTACCAAACCACAGACTACAAAGGATAAGATCCCAGGTCCGAACGATACTTTGTCACAACCTTCTCCCCAGCTCAGTCTGTACTTCAACTCCTAGGGTTTATGGCAGTATCTATCACCATTGTACCCCTAGCGAGATTCTACATGAGATTTCTGCAGTGGATACTACTTACCCAGTGGTACCCCTTCCAGCACCCTCTGTCCTTCCAAATCTGAGTGACTCAAAGATGCAAGCAGGACTTATTGTGATGGTTGAAACCAGATGGTCTACCGTGGTCTTGCCCCTTCTGCCTCCATCAGCCTAAGGCCACGGTAACCATAGATTGCATTCCTGATGGGGGGAGGGCAATATCAGGGAAATGCAGTCCAAGGTACCTGGTCAGAAACAGAGGCCCAATTGCATATTAATGTCCTAGAACTGAGGGTGGTGCCTTTAGCGTTGCAATAATTTCTTCCCATCTTTCCATCAGGGATCATTGCAATTCCAGCAGACAACATGTCTGTGGTCTGGTACATCAGCAACCAAGGGGGAACAAAATCCTACCCATTGTGTCGAGAATCCATGAGAATTTAGCAATGGGCGATAGCTTCCAACCACTTTCTGATAGCAACGCACATTCCCAGGATTTCCAGTGTAATTGCAGACAAGTTGAGCAGATGTATTCTTCAGCCTCATGAGTGGTCCCTCAATCCTCTGATAGTGGCAAAACTTTTCAGACACTTGGGCCAGCCTTGCTGCGATCTGTTCACCTCCCCAATCAACCACAAATGCAGCAACAACTTTGCCCTTTTCCTCCGCCGGGGGAGTTAACGAGGGATGCTCTGGTCCATAATTGGCCCTCAGGTCTTCTATACGCCTTCCCTCCTCTCCCCCTCATCCCCCTGTTCTTGAAGAAGAAAGCCCTCCGGTTGAAAAGCAAAGTGATCCTCATTGCCCCCTATTGGCCTCGTCAAGTTTGGTTCCCCTTCCTTTGTCCTCACCTTCTAGATCAACCATGGATCTTGCAGCCATCCCCGGAGTTGATCTCTCACCCACCAGGAATGATTCACCAGAACATCCCCAATCTCAAGCTGACTGCTTGGTTTCTCCACTTCCAGTGATTGTCAGGCAGAATGACATTTCTTCCCCAGTGCGTCATATACTTATTGCTTCTCATAAATCATCAACCAGAGGAACTTAATCTCAGCAAGTAGAAGAGATTCTTGATATGGATACAAAACAAAAAGTTAGATCCTTTTACAGTGCCTATTGCCACCGTTCTTGTATACTTAGCAGACCTACTTGATTCAGCCGCAGCAGCCTCAACTATTCAAGTTCACTTGGCTGCCATTTCTAATTACCATAGTGGATTTCAAAATTCTTCCCTTATGTCTCACAGACTTTGCAAAACTTTCTTAAAGTGCGGAATCCATATTAAACCTCCTTTCAGAGAACCAATAGAATCCTGTGATCTCTCATTAGTTTTACAAAATCTAACTGGACCTCCCTTTAAACCGGCATGTAGTCGCGATCTAAAATTTCTTTCATGGAAGTTCCTTTTCTTGATAGCCATCACGTCGTCCAGACGTATATCAGAAATTCAAGCCTTATGCATCCCTACCTTATTTTTCATAAGGACAGAGTATCTCTCCGAACAAACCCATCTTTCTTGCCAAAAGTTATCTCCGATCTTTCCATTAACCAAACAGGTGATCTCCCAGTATTATTTCCTAACCACTCTAATAGTGGAGAGTATTGTCTGCACTCGTTAGACATGCATAGACAAATACATTTTTATCTTGACAGAATAAAATCTATCCGGAAGTCAGATCAATTGTTTGTGGCTTTTTCAGGACACAGAATGGGGTGTCCTGTTTCCAAAGTAACATTAGCAAAATGGTTGAGGAATTGTATCACGTTTATTTTTGACAGAAATAATCATTCACTGTCACGTAGGGTTAGAGCCCACTCTACCGTGTCAGTGGCCACTTCTGCGGCCTTTCATGCTGGAGCCTCTTTGAATGACATTTGTGTGGCTGCAACTTGGGCAACCCTCATACTTTCATCACTCATTACAAATTGGACTTGGCCTCCAGAGGAAGAGCATCCTTCAGTGGTGCTCAGGAATATCCTTTCATAAGGGCCTCGCAGGAACTAAGGTAGCTGGGGACTCTGTCACAACCGTAAGGAATGAATGAAGATTAACAACATCAGAGGATCCCATTGACTCCTGTGTCATCTGAATAGGTACACTCTGACCAGAGACGGCCTCTGCTTTACTTTTTTCTGGCAAACTTGATGTGAGTTGACAGGGAAGAGGGCATTGTGGACAAAACCTTGGCTCGAGAGTTTAGGGCTGGCATGACCTTGGTAAAAGGCTGGCTCGGTCCCGAGGGCGGAACCGATTCCCATCGGTAATGAATGAATGAAGATCAACAACACAGATGGAACGTTATGGTAAGACACAACTTTTTATGTTAATACTTTCATGATGTTAGTTTGTACAAAGTCTGAGTGACTGATTACTTAAGAGTTAAGTCTAGTAGGTGTTGTAATGATTGAGTAAAGAAAAGCTGCCTTAATCCATGAGGGAGTAAAACATTTGCTTTAGTACCATAGTGTATGTACAAGTTTCCCAATATGGCATGTTTAGTTTTCCAGAGTAATGACCAGTTTAAGTGATAGATAAAGCTTAAGTTGGAGAAGTTGGTGGAGTAAATATATACCTGACCAATAAAGATTTAAACTTTCACTCCAGCTAGTCATCACAAGCCATCCGCTTTGATGTACGTCTGTATTTTGACACTAAAAGCAGAACTTGCACCAAATTTAATTCCAGGCTTTTTTTACTTTGAAGGACACTGATTACACCAAGTATTTTTTGACAGCATTCAGTAATAGCGATTGTGAGACAAAAGTTGTAATAAACTAAGAAGTGTTACTGATTTTCTTTTTTTATTTATTATTTATAGAATGCATGCATGAAAAGTAAAAGATGTATCCGGTAAAATGTAATGGTGATATAAAGGGTAAAAAGTGCATTGTGCCTGTGTGTTCAGTGAATCGCAGTATGTGAAAGAAAATGTGTGAAATGGTATGTAATTGCATTTACCAGTTCATAGGTAGGTACTGGGCTATCTGCCCAAAGGCATATATTAGCACAGCCACGTTGTGCAGTATTCACCGCCCCTTTGGTTAGTTCCCTAGGCCCTTGATCTAGCAGCTAGTACCCTTGGCCCCTATCTAGTAGAGCTGTTGGTATGATCCCTGGTGTGAACTTTCTGTTACCCATCCACTCGTCAAGGTTCCTCTTGAAGAGTGATAGTGAGGGGCTCTGTCTTATGTAGATCAGGACCTTGTTCCATAGCAAGGGAAGTCTTTGCGAAGGGAATCTATCCCTCCAGCATGTTCTATTCATTGTTGTGCTGAGGTTTATATCTCTAGAGCGTGTAGCTCGAGTAGATTTGGTTTTGCTAAGATGGAGCATGTTCAACAGTTCTGGGTTGGACATGGCTCTATGTTAGGCAGAGATCGCCTCTGAGAAGGCGGTATGCAACGGAGAAAAGCCTTAGTTTTTTCAATCGCGCTGCATAGGGCAACTGTTTGAGGCCAGTAATACTCTTAGTGAGGTACCTCTGTGGTCTCTCCAGCTGCTGGAGATGCCTAGCCAGGTACATTCCAATTGGTGCATTGTACTCAATAATGGGTCTAATGAGGGAAGAGTAGAGGGGCACCACTACATCCTTAGATCTTGATGCAAACCCTTTCGTGATCATATGGGTCACATGGAAGGATTTTCTAACCACCTTGGCAACATGGTTATCAAAGGAAAGCTGACTATCTACTTGGTTCCCTAGATCCCTTATTACTTCTTCAGATTTCAGGGGGTTACCTCCTATGTGGTAGTTCATGGCTATTCTGTTTTTTCCAAAGGGGATTACTACACATTTTTTAGCATTTAGCTTGAGACCATGGCTTTGACACCATGCATCAGTCTCATTAAGGCCCTTTTGGAGGATATCCATGTCGGCCGGAGACTCTATAGCACCCAGTTTGCAGTCTTCTACAAACTTGGTCAGCCACAGCCCTTCAGTGTTTGCCTGTACTTCTGAGAAGTATATGCCAAACAGGAGGGACCCCAGGACAGAGCCCTGAGGCACACTGCTCGTTACTGGTCTGGATTCGGACATAGATCTCACTACTCTTACTTTGTGGGATCTGTCTGAGAGACAGTTTGCGATCCATCTTGTGACGCAAGGGTTTATGCCCAGTTGGTGAGTTTATCAATAATACCCGAATGGGGAATGGTGTCAAATGCTTTAGCAAGGTCAAGGTAAGCCGTGTGTACCTCCTTTCCCTTATCTATAGCCTGAGTAACGGTCTCAAAGAAGTCTACCAAGTTCAGGAGGCATGATCTGCCCTTGACAAAGCCAAACTGTGTGGGGTTAAGTGTTTTGGAGGTTCCCAATCTCTCCATTTATGAGTTCCATAATGATTCGCTCCATTGCCTTACAGATCAGACTGGTCAGGCTTATTGGTCAGTAGTTCCCAGGGTCGGTTGTGGGCCCACCCTTGTGCAGCGGAACCACCGTTGCTGTGCGCCATTCTATGGGCACATATCCTGTCGAGAGGCTGAGACTGAACAGGGTATTCAGATGCAGGGTTAATTCATTTTGGAGCTCGCGTATGACACAGCCCAGGACACCATCTGGTCCCATGGAGGCAGTGTTTTTAGCTTTAGATACAGCCTTATTAACCAACGTATTGGTAATAATTGGAGTTACACAATCCCCTGGAATAGTAATATGCCCTGTAGGTGGTGGTGGTGGGGGGGGGGATTTGCACTGAATCTATCAGCCAAGATGTTGGCAATGTCAGTGGGGTCAGTGTATTTTGTTCCATTTTGTACTAGCTCAGAACAGACCTGAGCGTTGCCATTTAGGTTTTTGACGTAACCATAGAAGGCCTTATGGTTATCCTTGGCATCCTTGGCAACTTTCTTTTCGAAATTGGCTTTAGTTGACTTGATGAGGGCCCTCAATTTCTTACTAATGCTGATCAGGGATGATTTTTCTACTTGAGATTTGGCCTTTTCTTGTATAAGTCTCCTCCTTTTATTGTGTAGTTTGCTTATGGCCGAGGTCCACCAGACTGGTCTCTTCTTGCTTGAGGAAGGAGTCTTGGTTTTACTTGGGGATAGCACGGTCCATGCAGTCCTGAAGATGTATATAAAGTGCCTTGGTGTAGGATTCTGCATCCTGGATATCATTATCCTTCTGCAAGGGAATAGTGAAGCTTTCCACTTCTGACACAAGTAGTTTGAAGTTTGCTTTGGAAAGGTTTTTTATGATGGTTTCTTTGACTGGGGGAGGTGGAGGGGTGAGGACGTCCAGGGTTATCAGTTTGTGGTCTGATCTGACCAGAGAGGGAGTGATAATGGGTGTGGTACAATGGGCGCCCATATTTGTGATGACTAAATCCAATATGTTGTCCCCTCTAGTGGGAGAACATACCAGTTGTTCAAGGGCATTTGAATTTATAAATTCTATGAACTGCTGGGCATAGGAGTTAGAACTTTGGTAGTTCGTCCAGTCTATACCAGGGTAGTTGAAATCACCCAAAATTATGGTGTTGGGTAGGACCCTTTATATTTTCCAATGCCTCAAGGAATGCTGAGTGAGCATCTTGGGACATGGTGGGTGATCTATAACAGGCTACAACTTGAAATGTGGTTTTGCCTGCTGATAGTTGCGCATGGATGATCTCTGGGGCATCATGCTGCACCACTAACCTGGAGATGTGGGTATCCTTGATGAATATGGATAAACCTCCGCCCTTTGTACTGCGATCCGGTAACTGAGGCTGGAAGGTATGATATGAATTGTAACCTGGTAGTGCTGGGGTGCTCTCTCGAGCCTTGAACCAGGTTTCCGTCACTGCACAAACATAGATTTTCTCCATACTGAGGAGTGCCTCGAGTGCATGCATTTTGAGGTTGAGACTTCTGGCGTTGAGTAGCATTACCCTTAGTATTTGGTTACCTGTGCTGGTTACGGTGGTTGGTTTGTCCTTTGAGCGTTGCCTAAAAAAGGCCCTATGGGGACGGCAAGAGCCTTGGCCAGTATTCAAAAGCCTAGGGGTGACAGATGCAAACAATCTGTGGCGAAACAGCGAGGCTTGTCTATCATGTCATCCCAGGCAGACAGACACTGGATCCTCTTAGAATGATACCAGAAGCTTAGCCAATTGTTGAAATTGATCATTTTGTCTTTGTATTGTGGTATCATTCTAGGTGAAGGTAGTATGCTACTCAAGGTCAGGGTCATACCAGCCTGGGCTACATGATCAGAGAGCTCCTCAATGTCTCTTTTCATGTAGTGCAGGGAGGTACGTCTTAGATCATTCATACCAACATGTACAATGACAGTGTCATACTTGTACTTCTTCTGGAGTGACCTAAGTGCCTGTGTTATGTGGCGGATCCTAGCACCCGACAGGCAGCTGACAGTAACCTTCTCTTTGTTCAGCCTGGTGAGTGGAACATCTGTGTGCCTTACTATAGAGTCTCCTATTACTAGCATGTTGGGTATGGTGTTTTGCCTTGGGGGCTGTTGTGAGGCACACTGCTGAGGTGAATGTGTTTTCTGGCTTGTGTTTGGAGGTGCAGGTTGCTTGCTTGTCTGCTTTGGAGGGTACTGTTTCTTTTTCAGATTGGTACCTAGTGCCTCCGAATATGTTTTTGTGTATTTGTGTATGTTTTACCGATCCATGTGTGACTGGTGGTGTGATGCTAGTGTGTCTCTTCTCCTCTTGACTGTCTGCTACAGTCATGGGTTGAGAGAGCTTAGCCTCCAGTCTGGCTGTGTATTTGCATCTATCACAAGTGTTTGTGTCTAGAGGTAAGAAGAGAGGGTTGTCTGTATACTTGAGGCAGTTGTGACATTGCCTCAGGATTCCCAATTCCACCAGATGAACTGGAGAGTACACCTGAAGCTGACCTCTGGACATGCTTGGAAAAGTGAATTTCACTTGTCTTGCGGACAGTCGAGGGTCTTGTGCTGTATTATAATAGTGCTGTCTAGGAGATTTGGAAAATAATAGTGCTATCTAGGAGATTTGGACAAGTGGTGATTTGGGTTATGCAAGTGCTGCAATAAGAGCAGTTGATCTGAAGCACTTGAGT
Organism: Protopterus annectens; assembly: GCF_019279795.1. Lineage (NCBI taxonomy): Eukaryota > Metazoa > Chordata > Ceratodontiformes > Protopteridae > Protopterus > Protopterus annectens. Next base: position 691,854,620 of record NC_056729.1, on the reverse strand, counting down.
TGAGGCTTGCCTAGTTCTAAGGGAAAATTTGCAGCGCAGACTTTGTGAAGCCAGGAATAGTATACCCTAGCTAACCGACGCTGCTCTGTGTGCAAGACCGTGCAAAAAGAGAGTTGCAGGGTTTTAAGAGAGAGATCAAGGAGTTTGGAATTGATCCAAAATGGCCAATAAAACTACAGTTTCTAGGCAGTAACCACTCCTACAGGGACAGGCAGGCTGCACAGTGTTAACCACTGCCACTGTTGAACACAGAGATTTCCCTTTAGCCCAAGTAAGCACTGGCCTCCAAGAAACTTACAAACAGTTCAGAACAGCAACTCTAACTTTTTTTTAAATTATAGAAAGTGGGAAAATAGCAAGATTTTTTTTTTTTTTTTTTTTTAAGGATAGCAGAGACGCACAAGTAGCAAACTAGTCAGAACAGTGCAATAAATGACCCCAATACATGTGTGCTAGGTCAGAGGCAGGTAAAATGCAATTTTAAGAAAAAACTATTGTAAGTTTAGTGCAACACAGAAAATGCAATAAACAGGCTCTAGGTATGTTCTAAATACTGTTTCTAACACAGATATCAACTTTTGCAAGCAAGAAAATGCCGAAAAGTAGGCGGCAATGCAGTTTTTCTAAGAAATAAATCAGAAGAAAATACTTCAAATCTCAAAAGTGGCTCCTTTCTTCTCTCAGCGTTTTCTCCTCTTCGTAGGTGCTTCAGCAACAACTATCAAGCCTGGAAAGATGCCAAAATCACACGGTTGCAGAGTTGTAAGAGAGAGACCGATCAATGAGTTTGGAATTGACCCAAAATGGCCACTAAAACTACAGTTTCTAGGCAGTAACCACTCCTACAGGGACAGGCAGGCTGTTCAGTGTTAACCACTGCCACTGGTGAACACAGAGACTTCCCTTTAGCCCAAGTAAGCACTGGCCTCCAAGAAACTTACAAACAGTCCAGAACAGCAACTCTGTAACTGAACTTTTTTTTTTTTTTTTTTAATTATAGAAAGTGGGAAAATAGCAAGATTTTTTTGTTTTCGTTTAAGGATAGCAGAGACACACAAGTAGCAAACCAGTGGGAAATGCATAAGTTTTAAAGTAAAGCTGAATATCACTTCTTGATTACAACTTTTGTATTGCTGGAAGGTCGGATGTTGCTTTGAGATTTCAGCTAGGTCAAAAGTGATTTCTATAATTCAATTGTGGCTCGCTGAATCTTACTTTTCCTCCTAGGATATGTAACTCTGTAAACAAGAAAGCATATTCCAAAATACAAAAAAGCAAAAGCCAGAGGAAGTCTTGTTTAGGACTTCAGAAGATTGTTAATTATAATCGAGTAGTTGCAGGAGTTACTGCAGTTCAGTTGTTCAGTCTGCCTGCTGGAGCATACACTTGGGATAGTGCACAGCGTTTGAACAACTGCCTGTATGAACTGTGAAAATTCATTTTGATTCTACAGCCTAAATCATAAGGACATAGTTTCTCTGTAGCTAACATTTTGTAAATATTTTCTGTTTAAATATTTATTTTCAATTTCTCATACAGGTTTATGAAGAAAGTGCTTTTTTTAAAACAAGTTAAAACTTTACTATTCAACTTTAAATGTTGTAGTTTAAGTGCAGTGTCCTCCCTTTAAAGGTGACTGCTTAGAGTTAATTGCAATCATTTAAATATTTAAAAATTGACTTATCTTAAAAAGAAACAATACAGCGTGTTTTTGTTTTGTTATGATGGGCTGGTGGTAGCATTACCATAAGCTTGGGGGAGGGGGGTTGTTGGCACTGGAGAGTTGCTATATTTATTACCCCACACTGGAAAATATCTGGTGTGTGCATAAAAGTAGTCCTGTTTTAATTACTTTTGGTAGGATTGCACTGGAAGGCACTGGGCTCACACACAGTATAATGAAATCCTGGTTAGCCAGTGACTGTAACTCTGGCTATACAGCATAAAGTTTATTTGGGTGTGTCAGGACTTTGCTTTTACCCAAGGCAACGTTGAGCATTTTACCTTACACCCTTAAGACTAGTTGTCCTTTTTTTATTAACTGGTACCAGTGGTGGGAGTCAGAACTCAACTTGCTGGTTCCATCATGTAAATTATTGATGGCAGCAGTGGCAGAGTTATAAGGCATGGCCTATGTCAGTCTCGCCTATAATGGTTTCTTTGGAAGTTTTCAGTCATGCTTGGAAGGAGAGTTTTATCTGATACTTCCAGCATTCACTGGAAGAGTAAGTTTACTGTGTTTACAGCAGAATTGCTGATCTAGCTAAGGATTAAGTTCCACATCACAAGACCTAAAAAAATAATGGAAACAAGTATAATGGAAATAATTTTCTCCTCACTGTGTCCTCCTTTTAACTAATGTTGACAAGACTGGCCTTGTTGATGACCGCTTGGCATACTTTGATAAATTCAGGATTCCTGTTTCCCCAACTGTAACACATTCATTGCTACTGAAGCAAAATTGTGTTATTTGCTTTTTGTTGAAATAGTCTTAAGAGTAATTATTAGATTTTTATAGATGTGTAGAGCTTTACTGAAATGCAAGTTTTGATGAAAGAATTTATCAGTATGCTGTGCTTCATTGTTTTATTGCTAGCCACAAAGTGAAAATGGCTATCAAGCTTCATGTGGAATATGGCCCAGTGCGTCACTTACCAGCGATAAAAGAAGAGAAGGAGAAGACTGCTCTTCCAGCTATCCAGTATGGGAATGAGCAGAGTCTGGTAAATGAGGGTATGTTAATACTTCAGCAATATTTTTAATACTTGCTCAAAAGTCATAGTTGGTTCACAAAATCAGATAACTAGTAGTCTCACTTTGTGACAAGACATTTTTTTATAGAGCTGAATGTGAAAGTATTGCTCGGTTTGAAAGATGTCACTGTGTGGGAAATGCCCATTGACATGAGGTGAAAGAGCCTCAAAATTGACTGTATTAGCAAAAGGGATGTAGAGAACTGAGTACATAAGAAGCTTTGTCCATAGATAATGACTGTTTTGATCTCTGCTGCCCAAAGATAATGACTGTTTTGATCTCTGTTTCTAAGTTCTTGCATTTGCAACTGTGCAGAATTCAAAAATGTCCATTTCTCATCACACAGCCAAATAATTAAATTCAGCTTTAGATCAAATTATTTGTTTTTGCAGAGTCAAGACAATGTGTCAAAACAGATGTTCTTCATTCCACATTGCTGCAGTCCTAACTATTGGGTAGTCTGCTGTCCAGTCGGCCCGAATACCAAAGTATATGGCTGACGTCGGTCAGGGCGCATTAGACTGACGTCAGTACGTCAGGGTACTAATGCGCATGACCGACGTCATATCCTCAGTCTTTTTTGCCGCATGGTCCGATGCAGAAGCAATTTTGCGAGTGCAGGTTGGCGTTCTGAAAGTTTCTGAAGTCAGAGTTTCAGACCGAATCAAAGTTGGCTAAGTACCCGTTGGGGAATATTTTGGTTTTTTCTTGCCTCAGTATTTAACCGGATGTCAGAAAAAGTGAATAACTGTATTTCTTGTGGGAAACAGATACCTCATAGGGATTACCATACTTTGTGTATACCTTGTTTAGGGCCTGAGCACGGCGTTGTTGGATGCCGCTCTTGTGCTAGATTTAACAAACGCACTATTAAGAGAAGGTTAGACTGTGCCAGGTTAGTTTTGGGAAGCGTTGTAATTATAAAATGCCGCCGGATGCTCCGGCCCGCTTCGCCAAAAGCGCAAGGACAAAGCAGCAAAGCCTAGAGTGGCCGAACCGACAGTCCCAGCCGCCGGTTCTTTAGAAGGCTCAGTGGAGCCGGAGGTTCTGCCAGGAGTTTCTTTGGAGTCTCAGGGAGAGACTTTACTGTTACAGGATGTATCCTCTCAGGAAGTAGGCCAGGCTGAGGGGGCTTCTCAGGTGGCTGTTCTTCCCTCTCTTCCTAAGGTGGTTAGAGCCTCCCCTTCTGTTTCCAAGGCTTCCTTGAGAGGCAGGCCAAGTTTAGCTTCAGTGGGGGTTTCTCCTAGTGCTTCAGGGTCTTTGCCTAAGAAACATATGCTTAAAATGGCAGAGGATTTGATTACTATGATTAGAGGTTCTATGCCCCCTCCTGATAAGAGGCCTAGGGTGGAACCTGACTTTGAGAGTTTTGAGCAATGTTCGGAGGCTTCTGAGTCTTCGGCTGTAGACTTGCAGGAGTATCCTCCTTATTCTGATTCTGATGTGGATGATTCTACTCCTTCAGCTTCTCCTCCTGAGGATTTTTCATTTTCAGAGACTCTGCATTCCATGAGGGAGCATTTTAAATGGGAAGGTCAAGATTTCTCTGATTCCAGGAAGAGGCTTAGGGAATTCTTGTTTTTACCCCAGCATAGGCCTTTAGCTATACCTCCTGTTCTGAATGTGGTGGAAGATGTTTTTGCAGAGGCTTCCCTGAATCCTGATTCTTTGCCTCCTGCCCCAGTTAAACCGGATAGGTACTATAGGGTGCCTGAAGCTCATAAGTATCTTTTAAGAGTCCTAGGGCAGACCCAGAAACTGTCTCTCAGGGGCCTAAAGGTGTGAAGGCCTCTGTTGTTAAAAATCCTGTCCCTCCTGATAAAGAGGCAAGGGCTTTGGATAGATGGGGAAAGAAAGTGTATACTTCTTCCACTTTAGCCATGAGGGCGTTGAATTGTCAGTTTCACATGTTAAAATATCAGAATTATCTCCTTTCACAATTGAAATCTAAGGTGGATGCTCTGGCGGAAGGTATTGAGTGTAAAGAGTTGCAGGATTTAGTTCATGTGTCTGAACAGGTGGGTAAACATTCCTTGCAGTGTGGTTTTGATGCTGTGCAGGCCTCCTCGAGGGTGGCTGCCACTGGTTCTGTTCTTCGTAGGCACGCCTGGTTGAGAGATCAGAATTTAGCTGAGCATGTTAAGACAAGGATTTTGGATGCTCCTTTACAGTCTGATGTGTTGTTTGGTTCGCCTGTGGAAGCAGTTTTAAAGAAAATGGAGGACAAGGCTAAGTCTATGCAAACTGTTAAGGATTTTTGCAGGTGCAGCCTCCAAGTTTAGTAGAAATTGGCCTACTAAGGGATGGACTTATCCTGCTTATGATTCCCAGTCTAGGGGTAGGTCTAGACGTGGTAGGGGCAGAGCTCAAGGTTCTTTTAGGCCTAGGACAGGAGTTCCCCTGCTCAGACTTCTGGTGAGGGCAGGGGTCAGTCCTTTCGTAAGCAGACCCAATGACCTGCCTTTTCAGCTGCCAGTTCATTCTCGCCTGGCAGCACCTTTGGGAGGAAGGCTGTCTCTTTTCAAAGAAAATTGGGATTTAATTACCCAAGACAGATGGGTTCTGGATATCATTCACCACGGTTACAGGTTTTATTTCCACACCTTGCCTCCTTTCAAAGGCATGCCAGACATTCCTCCTCTACAAAGAACAGAGGCTCACAAGCAAATTTCTCTGTTGCTCCAAATAGGGGCCATTCAGCCAGTTCCTGTGCCAGAAAGGGGCCTAGGATTTTATTCTCGCCTGTTCCTAGTACCGAAGAAGGGGAACACGTGGAGACCAATTTTGGATTTATCTATCCTCAACACTTATCTGGACATTCCCAAGTTCAAAATGTTGACGTTACAACAGCTTTTACCTCTGCTGGGCAAAGATCACTGGATGGTAACTTTAGATCTCAAGGAAGCTTACCTTCATGTGCCTATAAGACTAAGTTGCAGGAAGTATCTGCGTTTTCGAGCTGGAAATTCTCATTATCAGTTCTCTGCATTGCCCTTTGGCTTATCTACTGCCCAGAGTATTCACAAAGGTTCTGGCTCCAGTGATAGCTTACTTCAGGCTAAAAGGAATTCAAATCTATCCTTACTTGGACGACTGCCTGATTCTGGCTCAAGAAAAGGAAGACCTTCTACAGCATTTGGAATATGTCATAGCAGTGCTAAGATGCCTAGGGTATTCTGTGAACGAAATAAAGTCCAGTCTAGTACCCTCTCAAGACATGTGCTTTCTGGGTGTGAGACTGAATACAGCAGCCCAGATGGCCTTTTTAACCCCGGACAAACAAAAGAATCTTTCCAGTTACTTCCATCAACTATCTCTTCAGTCCGGGCTGACTGCAAGGACAGTCCTTCAAGCCTTAGGGTTCATGGCATCTTGTATTCTGGTGCTTCCCAATGCCAAACTGCATATGAGGAAGCTGCAATGGTATCTCAAAATGTATGGACACAGCACTGCCAGGATTTGGACACTGTCATTCAAATAATACCTTGCATTCAAAAGGAATTTTTGTGGTGGGCTCAGGAATGTCACCTAAACAAGGGACTCTCTGTGACCCGACCAGAGGCGAGTCAGATTCTAACGACAGATGCCTCAGACATTGCTTGGGAGCTCATCTAAATGGAAAGTGGATACAAGACAAGTGGCCTGCCAGACTACAGCATCTACATATCAACATGAAAGAGATGTTAGCAGTCCAGTTTGCATTAATGGCTTTCAAGGAGTTACTTCTTCCAGGGCAGGTGTTGATTCTAACAGACAACACAACTGTCATGTGGTACATCAACAAACAAGGGGGAACACATTCTTACCCATTGTGCAGGCAAGCAATGATTTTATGGGAGACTGCGCTCAGCTTGCAACTAACTCTTCAGGCAAGGTTTCTGCCGGGAGCACAGAACTCCTTACCAGATGTGTTAAGCAGACAAATCATGGATCCCCACGAGTGGAAACTGGATCTTCATGTATTTCAAAAATTGACAGTGTCACGGGGAACTCCAGACATAGATCTGTTCGCTTCTCCACTAAACCACCAGCTGTCAAAGTTTTGCACAAAGAGGTTTCATCACACAGCTTGGAAAGTGGATGCTCTTTCTTTCAGTTGGAAAAATCTTCATGTGTATGCTTTTCCACCTCTGCCTCTTCTCCCAAAGGTGCTTCTAAAGGTCAGACAAGACAAGCCAAGGATGATTTTAATAGCTCCAGATTGGCCTCGCAGCACTGGTACCCATTACTGAGGAGTCTGGTAAGGAAGCCTCCATGGCCTTTACCCTTGATTCCACACCTGTTGTCTCAGAGGGACGGTCACCTGCTCAATGTCAAGCTTCACTCTCTTCATCTAACAGCCTGGCATATTCTGTTTTGAAAGACAGCAGGTCTCAACTTCCTCAACAAGTTTTAAATGTGATTATGGAAGCCAGAAGACCTAGTACAAGGAAAGTGTCATGAAAAATGGAAGAGATTTTTATTTTGGAGTGCAGCAAACAATTTGGAGATTTCTGAGCCTAATTTGAGTGTGGCTCTTCAATGTCTTACTGAGTTATTGGACAAAGGTTTGTCTTTCTCTTCCATTAAGATTCATGCTGCAGCAATTTCAGCTCACTATGATTGTGACCCACCATTGTTTTCGCATCCTTTGTTCAAGCAATTTCTTAGAGGGGCAAAGAATATAAGACCCCCACGTAGAGCTCCTATTCCTGCTTGGGATCTCAATTTTGTGTTGGAGAAACTTACTCTACAACCTTTTGAGCCTACGGCTACTGCTGAATTGAAATACTTGTCATGGAAGACTGCTTTTTTGTTGGCCATTACTTCTGCAAGAAGGGTTTCTGAGTTGCAGGCCCTTATGGCGGTAGAGCCTTTTTGATTTTTCATAAGGATAGGGTATCTTTACGTACTAATCCTTCCTTTATGCCTAAGGTGGTTTCTAGTGTGGCTTTAAACCAAACTATTCATTTGCCTACATTTTATGCAGATCCCCAAAATAAAGGGGAAAAGATTTTGCACACTTTAGATGTACACAGGCAATTGCGTTATTATTTGAGCAGGACTAAGGATTTTAGGCAGTCTCAGCAGTTGTTTGTTTCTTTTGCTTTGAGTTCGCAGGGCAAGCCTGTGTCAAAACAAACTATTTCTAGGTGGATTGGGTTTTGCATTGCATTTTGTTATTCCCATCATGGCAAGGAGATTCCAGCTGGGATTAGGCCTCATTCCACTAGGGCTACTGCCACTTCAACAGCATTTCTAAGGGGTGGCAACTAAGGATATTTTGGAGGCAGCTACTTGGAGTTCAGTGCATACTTTCTCTAAGCATTATCACCTTCCTCTCTACTCTAAGTCTAGGGCTGGTTTTGCCACAGCTATTTTGCAAGGCATGTTGTCAGTTCCTGCTTCCTTATGATTTGCCAGCCTCCCTTACCTCTGCTTTGGGATTCTACCCAATAGTTAGGACTGCAGCAATGTGGAATGAAGAACATAGTACAGTTTTGTACCTACCATAAATGTAGATGTTCGAGGATCCACATTGCTGCAGTCCAATTTACCCTCCCTCCTTCCCCACTGTGTTTAGGGGTGGTTGTGTAGGTGAGGTTATATTCTGGTAATTTTGTATATATTGTACATATTTTTGTGCAGGTATGTTTGGAGTTTTTGGTTTTGGCCTTATCTTTTCAGGGTCTTCTGACATCTGGGGCAAGAAAAGACTGAGGATATGACGTCGGTCATGCGCATTAGTACCCTGACGTACTGACGTCAGTCTAATGCGCCCTGACCAACGTCAGCCATATACTTTGGTATTCGGGCCGACTGGACAGCGGACTACCCAATAGTTAGGACTGCAGCAATGTGGATCCTCGAACATCTACATTTATGGTAGGTACAAAACTGTACTTTTCAGGGGAAATGTTGCTTGTTGCATAACAAAAAAATCTGCTTTGCTTGTAATGCAGCAGTGGAGAAGTGGAAAAGAAAGGAATAGCATGGTTAGTAAAAGTATGCTTATTCAGTGGAATAAGTAATTTGTAGACATTGCATACATTAGATATTCAAGTGTAGCATGTATGTATTTGTGTAGCAGGAACAGATTTAATATTAGTTGTGCTATGCATTTAGATTGGAGTTTTATTTTTTATTTTACATTTGTTGTTTTACAAATTTAGGCAACTTTAGCGTGGATTCTTAAAGCTGGTATTGTGAGGCCACCTTGAAGGTTGCCCATTCAGAAGATATTCCCTCCTACTACATTCAGTCCTTTCTTTTTTCTTCAGGTCTTTGACTCAAAGGTGTGCACGCTTCCTTCCATTGTACACTTGTACTATCATGGTCCATAGTGACTGCTAGTATAATTGTGCTGCAGGTTCTTTTTTGCCTCGCAATTCAGATCTTATTGTTATTGTCATTAATCCCATTATCATCAACCCCCTTTTTCACATTTTGTTTTACATAGGGTCTTGGTGGTTACATTAGTTATCGCCACCTCCCCTCAAGCCTGACTGCCATATGTGTTCTCTCAGATAGTGTAGTCATCTCTTGTGTGTATGTCTTCGTCTCCTCTTGCCTTCTTCCTGGCTCTTCCACATCTGTATTTTGAAATCCTCTTTCCTTTTTAACCAGTGTAATCTGTCTTTCTTGAACTTTTCTGCAATTAGGGATATTTTGGCTTCTGCACTAATGTCTTCATTTCTTCATCTGCCCTACAGTGTGCATCTTTATCCTATTCTCTCTTCTTGGGCACTTTGTCTCCATGACTGTCTGACAGTCCAGAGGACTAAAGCTCTGACTTGTTAATGAGCTGCTTTCTGTACAAAGGGTACAAGGTTTGAATCATTCCACATTCATTTGCCTACTGTGTGACCTTTAAAAGTTACTTAATGAGACAGTGCTTTGGGGCAATTGGAAATTTAGGCTGGACTCCCTAATAGTCTCCTGGATTTTATGCCTAATAACTACCTATGAACCTTAGGTTTCCTCAGACACTCTACCTTCACTGTTCAGGGTTCCAGTCATACAAAGGACTGGTCAAGGCATTATTTTGTATATCTTTTCAGCTTCTTTGGCATTCTTCTGTTATACTCCATCCCTAACACCTTTTGTCAGTTGACTGCAGCAGCTCTTATTCCAGCTTTGACCTCATTCATATGTCCTTTCTCTTCAACCATGCCAACCAGAAGCTGAAAGCTGTTGACCTCTTCCACGGTTTTCCCTTCTGTATGTTTTCAGCATCTATAATTCTCCCTCCCACCATTTGCTTTCATGACCACTGTCTTGTGTGTATGGAGTTTCATCCCAAATGCCAACGGGTTTGCTTTCCAGGCACCTGTCATTTGCTGGAGCTTCTGTTCAAAGTATGTTTGTATTGCCACATTTACATAAAACAACCGTATTGATATGTACCTTTTGACTCTTCTGTTGACGTAGTTCATTAACGTTCTGAAAAGGAGTGGGCTCAGAGCTGAACCCTGTTGCACACTCACTCCTGCTGGAACCCCTCTGTGAGTATGAACATTATTCATACTTATGTGATTGGGTCCTTGAACAAGACTCTGCACTATTTCAGCCTATGTTTCTAGGACTTTGAACCATCACAGCACTTCCCTAATCCGGTTTCTTGGGGCTTCGTCATATACGGTCTTCAAGCACTGGAATGGCCAACTGGATTCTTTCCTCCTCTGCAGCTTCTTCTTCACTATCTGATTGTTCTGTGGGCATAGGTAGTGTTAATCTTGTTTTTTCTAGGCATATTTAAGTCTTATGTTTGCACAAAGCTGCACTTCTTGCAGAGGCGGTTTATGGTGCGTTGTATATACACAAATGACAAAAATCAAAATTTCCCTATAAAACTATCTTGGAACTTTACACCAGTTCCATGGCACTCACCAGGCAACACGTTTGTGCAGTGAGCAACTGAGAATCTTGTCACTGGATAGTAAGCAACTATTTGGGGCAATGGGCAGCATCGCAGACTAGGTCACCTGAGCCTGCAGCAAGCAGGTACCACCCACCTTGATCCATTTATGTACACCCACCACTTCTATCCCTTATAAGTATTTTAAAACTGGCATCCAACTGGATGGGCGCTTTCCTACTGTCTGTGGAGACAGCTTGGTGGACATGGGCATCCTGAGGCAATGTAGCAATTGCTTCATATACACTTGACAACCACTTAATTCTTAAACAGACAAATACAGTATGTGAGAGATGTACTTGTACATTGTCACTGTAGGCCAGACTCTCACATATAGACAATAAGTGCAACAAACAGGTTGTCAGCAACTCACACACACCACTCACCTCTGCCACTAATGATGACCAACTTAGACCAAGATATGTGAAGGTGCTCACTTGTAACTTTCCCAAGCCTCAAAGACCTCACAGGCGCAGTCCTCAGAAACCCCAGATTCACACAAGTAAGACTCATATCAGCACAACACACAAAGCCACATCTCATTGTGTATCAACTACCAAACCCATAAGGCAAAACAATTCAAATCCCAACATTCTGGTTATAGGTAACTCCACTGTTTCAGAAACAGATGTCCCCCTTAGAGGGCTGAATAAAGAGAGTGTTGCAGTTAGTTGCCTGTCAGGGGCCAGGATCCAGCAGGTCATGTAAGCACGCATATCAGTCACTCACCCATAAGTACCAGTATGCCTCGGTCGTAGTCCATATGGGAGTGAATGACCTGAGAGATACCTCTGTGGTCTATATGAAGAGCGACATGATTTGAGTATGTGCCATAGGCAGGTATGAGTCTAACACTGAGCAGCATTCTATGGTCTCCAAAGATGATGTCACAATACAGACAGAAAATGATCAACTTTAACAAATGGCTTAGCTACTGGTGTCATTCCAAAGGGGTCCAGTATTTGCCTAGGAGGACATTGTTGACAGACCACGTTGCTTTGTCAGGGATGGTCTTCACCTGTCACCTCTAGGCTTTTGGGTATTGGTTAAAATATTATCCTCCCCTTTTGGGTATTGGTTAAAATATTATCCTCCCCTGTTCTGCCTGTCTTAGGCATTGCCAAACAAACAAACCTTCCAACTTAAACGATACTCAGGACAAGCTAAAGGTGGTGCTGCTCAATGCTAGGAATTCACAACAGGAAATTGCATTCTCTGGAAACTTTTTTCACTATGGAGAATGCTGACATCTGGACAGCTACAGAAACATGGTTTAAAACCATAGAAAGCACTCAAGCTGTGCATGGCTATAATACCTATCGTATGTTCTGTTCACCCACTGAACATGAGTGAGTTAAAGGAGGAGGTGTATCTATCTACATAAAGGATAATCTCACCTCAAGATTGTTCAAACAATATAACATGCTAGAACTACTCCATGTCCAACTATCTATGGGAAAAATCCATTACCAAATTATTGCTAGCTACAGATCCCCCTCCATGATCCAGGATGCCTACATATTATACCTAGAGCTACTTCAGTCACTCGCTATCCAGCCCAATACTGGGAGGCATACACGATCTATACATACTGGTCCAAAGATTCCTCGAGTTTGCAAATTGGAATACCCTGGAGCAGTTGGTCTGCACTCCCACCAGAGGAATAAATATCCTAGATCTGATGCTCACAAATATGGGAAATCACTGCACCCCCCCCCCCCCCCGTGTGTGTAATGTCTTCATTGGTAAGATCAGATCACAAAGCAGTCTCCCTGGAAATTAAGGTAAAATTAGACTTCCCACCAAACCCCAAGAACTTTAACTTTTCCAAGTCAAACTACCCCTTATTAAGTAATGGCATAACTAGATTCCAAGCTCCCCCAAATCCAGAAAAAACAGTAACCTATGCAGAGTATTGCACTAAAGCCCTGTATGACCACTTAAGCAACTGCATTGAAATGGGAGTACTGAGCTAAAATAAGTCTGGGTCAACCCGCATAAACAGGACACCCTGGTGGACCCCTAATCTTAATAGATTGTTCAACAAAAGGAAGAAAACCCTGTCTGAAGTAAGAGGGAATGTGCACAACAGAGTGATAAATCCCCATTTAAATAAATGGATCAAGGAACTAGTAAAGTCTCGGAAACCTGACTTTGAGGTAAAAATAGCCTCCAACGCTAAAGATAACCATATGGCATTTTTCATCTGTGTATGCAGTCTTATTTTTTTTTTTTACTGAATAAATTTTTATTGATTTTCAGAAACATAAACATATATACAGTGTGTATATCAAAGAAATATTTACATAGTCAAAGCTTAAAGTGGAGAAACAATTCAAAAAGCAAACATTAGAAAACTAACTATTTACATAGGATGTCTGTACTTGAAAAACTTTGTTTTCTTGACAGTATCTTTGAATAAGCTTATAATTTATGACCGTTATATGTTTCCAGCACTTGATTTACTTTCTGCCAGGCAATGCTTAAGGAAGTAGGTCATTCTTTTCTTTCCTTGATTGTTTTCAATTCCAACTGCGAGACTGATAAAACCATGTTCTTGAAATGTTTAAAATTGGGAGGAGTTACAGCTTTTCAGTTCTGTGTAATATTTTTCCTTGCAATAGCAAGGAGAGTCCACAAAATTACATATTTTTGCCTTGGGATGCAAGACAGTACAGGTGTATTCAACAAAACTAGAGATTTTGTAAGTTGGAAATTATCAGAGAACAGTGCCTGTAGCAAATAGTTAATACTTTCCCAATATTTAAGTAAATGGCATTCATAGAACATATGTTGCCAGTTGACTATTGATTGTGATTCACACCTCCAACATCTATTTTCTTTATTGTATATTAGATGTTCTTCGTGTTTCACTGTTGCAGTCATCACACTTGGGTTATCCTGCCAGGGGTAGCTCTCAGTTGGCCCGAATACCAGAGGCTAAGTATTTCTGCATCGGTTGCTGTCACTCCAGGACTGACGTCAGGTCGTCAGTGGTATAAAAACAGGCAGCCGATGCCATTACATCAGTCTTTCTTGCTGAGGAGCCCGAAGCAGTTCGCACTAGGCCGGTTGGCCGTTACCTGAGTTTTCGTTTCTGAAATTGAAGTTGAAGTCTTATAAAGCTAAGTACCTAGTTGGGGATCCTTTTTTCTTGCTCTAACTGATGTCAGAAAAAGTTAACAATTGTCTCGCCTATGGAAAGCAAATACCACAAAGAGATTTCCATTCTTACTGCGTCACCTGTTTAGGCCCAGACCACAACATCCCTCATTGCCGGTTTTGTGCTTTGTTCAGTGCCCGAGCTATTTGTCGTCGGGCCCTTATTGTGGCTAAATACTTTCGCTCTCGATCTCCATATTCCAAAATGGCTTCGATAAGCCATCCAACTACCGATCTTCCGAAAAAATGTAAGGATAAAGACAGACCGCACAGGTCCAAAACTGCCGATGACGCTTCTGTTAAGCTAGTTGCCAGTTACTCAGTGAGGCGTGTTCGCACCCTGATGCCTGCATCTGTGGATTTGCAGGCCGCTGCCAAAACCTGTTTGGTGTCCAGTATGCCACGAGACTCTTCTTTGACTACAGAACCTGCAGATGCCTCTACCTTGGATGGGTCCGAAGCCGCTGTGCAGGCACCAGCTTCTGAGGAAGTTCTTCGCACTACCGATATTCGGCACAAACCTATGACTTCTTTCGCGTCTTCAGTTCTTTCTAAAACTACAGAGTTTCTAAGGCCCAAAGTACGAGCTATGCCTAAAAAAAAACAATGACCCAAACTCGCGCACCTGCTTCCTTGCTACAATCACAGATGCTTAAAATGGCAGAAGGCCTTATCATGCTGATTGGGGGAAGCAAGCCTTCCCCTGCTAAAAGTGAAAGACACTTGTCCCCAGCAGCTTTATCTGACCAAGAGTCTGACGACTCTGAGGATGTCATTCGTGTTTCACTGTTGCAGTCATTACATTAGCGTAATCTGCTGGCAGGTTGCCCTCAATCGGCCTGAATTCCAGTGTCTTGGGTCCTGCGTCGGTTGCTGTCTCCTCTTCATGACGTCAGGTCATATCAGGGGTATAAAACATGCAGCCGATGACATTTTCTCCAGTCTTTCTTGCCGCGCAGTGCCCGAAGCGGAAGCATTTCGCAAGTGCTGGTCGGCCGACTACTGAAATATTCGCGTTTGAGTTTCAGAACCGAAGTCTTCACAAAAGCGAAGTACCCCGTTGGGGAAACTTTTTTCTCGCTTTTTACAGATGTCAGAAAAAGTTAATAATTGTATTACTTGTGGGAAGCAAATACCTCATAAGGATTTCCATTTATATTGTATTCCTTGCCTAGGCCCTGATCCCAACGTGCCTGGCTGTCGGTTTTGTGCTAGATTTAACCAACTCTCTGTTAAGCGTCTGTATATTTTTGCATCTAAGTATTTTGGAAACAGATTTAACTACCCAGAAATGTCGTCGGATAGCAATCCGACTACCAGAGTACATAAAAAATGCAAAGAAAAGGACAGAGAAAGGCAGTCGAGATCCAAAACCGACGACTAAGCTTCTCCTAAGCCAGTCGCCGGTTCGCCGGTACTCTGAGGCACTTTCGCAGCCCCTGATACCCACTACCTTCGAGTCGCAGGCCTGTACCAACACGCATGTGGAGTCCGGCATGCCGCAAGATACTCAAGGTATTGGACCAACGGATGTATCTCCCTCGGATGGGTCCGGAGCCGCTGAGCAGGCACCGGCTTCTGAGGGTGTATTCATACCTCAACATTTTTATATCAAACCGACGAAAGCTGCAAAACCAAAGGGCAAAGACACCTTCTAAAACTAAAAAAACAACGCCTGAACCTCTATGCCTAAACAACAGATGATCAAAATGGCTGAAGACCGTATTACCTTGATCAGGGGTACCCATCCCCCTCCAGATAAGAGGCCTAGGCAAGACACTGACTATGAATCTTCAGATCAGGTTTCTATTTCTTCTGATCAGGAATTATCTTTACCTCCCTATGAGGATTCTGATGCTGAGGAGTCTATTCCATCTGCATCTCCTCCTGAGGATTATTCATTTGGAGAAACCTTGCATACTTTGAGGGAGCATTTTCACTGGGAGAGTCAAGACTTCTCAGAATCAAAAAAGAGGCTCAGCGATTTCCTTCTCCCTCAGCACAAGCCTTTAGCCATTCCCCGTTTTAGACATTGTGGATGATGTGTTTTCGGAGTCAAGCCTTACCCCTGACTCCTTACCTCCGGCTCCCAGTAAGCCTGACAGATATTACAGGGTCCCTGACTCTCATAAATTTTTATTTAGAAACCCTGCTGCTGATCTGACTCTCATAATTTTTTATTTAGAAACCCTGTTGCTGATCCTGAAACTATTTCACAGGGTCCAAAGGGAGTTAAGGCCTCAACAGCAAAAAATCCTACCCCCACCGACAGAGATTCAAGGGCACTGGACAGATGGGGAAAAAGGTTTATACATCTGCAACCTTGGCAATCGGGGCCTTAAACTGTCAATTTCATATGCTTAAGTACCAACAACATGTTATGGGATTGCTGAAACAGAAAATGAGGTTGATTTCAGAATGTGCAGAAAATAAGGAATTGCAGGAATTATTGCATGCAGCTGAACAGGTTGGAAAGCATACTTTGCAATGTGGTTTTGATTCTTTAGAGGCCTCCTGCAGGGCCGCAGTTACTTGATCTGTGATTAGGAGACATGCCTGGTTAAAGGAACAAAATTTGCTTGATCATGTTAAAGCTAAATTGCTAGAAGCACCTTTACAGCATGATTCTCTGTTTGGTATTAAGGCAGAAGAGGTTTTAAAGAAAATGGAAGACAAAGCTAAGTCCATGGAAATTGTTAAAGATTTCTTGCAAGTGCAGCCACCTAGATTCAGTAGACACTGGCCTACAAAAAATTGGTCGTTTCCTGTGTCAGACAGAGCTCAAAGGGGCAAATCCAGACACCCTAAGTGTTCCAGGTACCAGGCTCAAGACTCATACAGGTCAAAGCAATGGGGCGCATCCACCTCCAAATCTGGAGGAGATAAGAAGATAGGAACCTTGATGAGTGGATGGGTAACAGAAAGTTCACACAGGGGATCACACCAACAGCACTACTAGATAGGGGCCAAGGGTACTAGCTGCTAGTACAAGGGTCTAGGGAACTACTAAAGGGGCAGTGAATACCGCACAACGTGGCAGGGCTAATATATGCCTTCAGGCAGATAGCCTAGTACCAACCTATGAACCTATAAAGCGCAAACCTACAGAAAGCAATCCCAATGACTTCCCTCTGCCTGCACCAATCACTTATCTATTGGCAACACCCATAGGAGGAAAATTAGCACTTTTTGCTCAAAAGTGGCATTTAATAACCCCGGACAAGTGGGTACTAAGCATCGTGTCACAAGGATACAGATTCCATTTCCACACTCTGCCAATGACAAATGGTTGGCCTGATCTGCCAAAAAACCAATGGGCAGAGGCACAGAAACAGGTTACGTCCCTCATGGATTTGGGGGCCATTCAGACAGTACCAGAACAGGAAAAAGGACAAGGTTTTTACTCAAGACTGTTCTTGGTGCCCAGAAAGGACAAGGCCTGGCGACCAATACTGGATTTATCGATTTTGAATACATACCTGGACATTCCAAAATTCAAAATGCTCACTTTGCAACAGCTTCTGCCCATGCTGGGCAAGAATGCTTGGCTGGTGACTTTAGACCTAAAAGAGGCATACCTGCATGTCCCAATAAGACAGTCGTGCAGAAGATACCTCAGATTCAAGGCTGGCTTAATGCATTACCAAATGTTCATCGTGCATTACAGCTGCAGTAATTACATATGGGTTTTCAGCCGGCAGGCGGTCCCTCGGTCGGCCGAATTCCAAAGTCTTGGTCCGGCGTCGGTTGCTGTCGCGTACTCTTCTGACGTCAGGAAGGCTAGAGTATAAAAGACACAGCCGACGCCATCTTCTTCAGTCTTTTTTGCCGCGCGGTGCCCGAAGCAGAAGCAGTTCGCAAGTGCCGGTCGGCCAGCTCCTGAATTACGAAAGAATTTCGGAACCGAAGTCTTCATTAAAGCTAAGTACCCTGTTGGGGAACCTTTTCTTGCCTCAGACCGATGTCAGAAAAAGTTAATAATTGTATTTCTTGTGGGAAGCAAATACCGCATAAGGATTTCCATTCCTTTGCATACCTTGTTTGGGCCCAGACCACGGCGTCTCGGGCTGCGCTTTGTGCTACCTTCAATAACGCACTATCAAGCCGGGCGGAGTTCGCCCAACACTATTTTGGCAAAGCGTTTAATTATAAAATGTCGTCGGATACTCCGACTACCGCTATGTCCAGAAAACGCAAAGAAAAGGACCATCAGTCGAGAACTGCGGTCTCCACCGACACCACGCGAAACAAGCTCCACGTGGACCGGTTCTCAGTGAGACGCCTTTGCAGTCCCTGACTACCGACGACACTCCCTCGGGGTCTTCTGTACCTGAGACCGCTGGTTCTTGGTCCTTTCCCAAACTACTACCAAGCCCCTGTTCATGTCGAACCCACCAATGTGGATAGATCTACATCCACCCATGGTGTATTTAGGCCTTCATCTTCCTTCTCCATCAAGGCCTTTACAAAGCCAAATCAGCCAAGCATCTTGCTAGGCCTGCCTCACAAGGCCCAAGACCTGGGCCCACGCCTAAAGCACATGCTTAAAATGGCTGAAGACCTGATCACTCTTATCAGAGGCTCACAGGCCTCCGGACAAGAGACCCAGAGTAGGAGGATTCTCCTCCTTCTGACCAAGAATCCATTTTATCAGAACATTCTGATGCTGAAGAACAGTCTTATTCACCTTTTGAGGATTCGGATGCAGAGCAGTCCATTCCTTCTGTATCCCCCCCTGAGGATTTTTCCTTTGGGGAAACTTTACACTCCTTGAGAGAGCACTTCCATTGGGAAGGCCAAGACTTTTCAGACTCCAAGAAAAGACTTAGGGAATTCCTCTGGTTACCTCAACATAGACCTCTGGCTATTCCTCCTGTTTTGGAGGTTTTGGATGATGTATACCGAGGCCTGTTTAAATCCTGATTCTCTGCCTCCTGCTCCAGTTAAGCCGGATAGGTATTACAGAGTTCCTAATTCTCATCAGTTCCTCTATAAAGGCCATAATGCAGACCCTGAAACTATTTCTCAAGGCCCTAAAGGAATTAAAGCTTCCACGGCCAAGAATCCACTACCTACGGAAAGGGAATCTAGATCACTAGAAAGGTGGGGTAAGAAGGTTTACACCTCGGCCACCCTTGCCATGAGGGCCTTAAACTGCCAGTTTCATATGATTAAATATCAGCAATTTCTGTTATCACAATTAAAACAAAATGTCACAACCTGAACAACCAGATTTAAAGGAGTTGCAGGATATGATGCATAGTGCTGAGCAAGTGGGCAAGCACACCTTACAATGTGGTTATGATGCACTAGAGGCCTCCAGCAGATCAGCCGCCACTGGAGCAGTCATTCAGACATGCATGGCTAAGGGAACAAAATCTTCCAGATCAGGTGAAAGCAAAAATTCTAGATGCACGTTACATAAGGATGTTCTTTTGGTGGTAATGCTGAGGATATTTTACGTAAAATGGAAGAAAAGGCAAAATCTATGCAAACTGTCAAAGCTTTCTTACAGGTTCAGCCACCAAGGTTCAGCAGGAATTGGCCGTCAAAAACTGGTCCTTTCCAACCACTGACAAAGCCCAAAGGGGCAGATACAGATCTTGGAAGGGGCAGAGGACAACCCCAAGGATCCTACAGAGGCAGACAATGGCAATCACCAACACCAAGAAGTGGTGACGACAGTGCACAGCAGTACAGAAAGCAAACTCAATGACTCCCTCATTTCCATGCCAAGCAGAATTCAACTGGCAGCACCTTTGGGAGGAAAACTGGCACTATTGCAAACAATTGGCATATTGTCACAACAGACAAATGGATTCTGGACATAATAAACAGAGGCTACAAATTTCATTTCCACACTCTTCCAAAAATGAGAGGCATGCCAAACCTACCACAAAATCAAAGGGTAGAGGCACAACTACAAATCGCAAAGCTCCTAAACATGAGGGCTATACAAAAGGTACCCTGCACCAACAAGCACAAGGTTTTTATTCAAGGCTTTTTCTGGTGCCAAGAAAAGGAAGCGACTGGAGACCCATTCTGGACTTCTCCATTCTCAACGCATTTCTTCTAGTACCAAAATTCAAGATGCTCACATTACAGCAACTCCTTCCCATGCTGGGCAAGGGGTTTTGGCTGGTAACATTGGACCTCAAGGAGGCATACCTGCATGTCCCAATCAGACAAAGTTGCAGAAGATACCTCAGATTTCTTGCAGGTTCAAATCACTATCAATTCTCTGCATTGCCCTTTGGCTTATCTACTGCGCCCAGAGTATTCACCAAGTGCCTGGCATCAGTGATTGCATACTGCAGACTTCAAGGGATACAAATTTACCCTTATCTGGACGACTGCCTGATCCAAGCGGACAGCAAACTTACTTCTCAAACATCTGGCATATGTGACACGCTTACTGCTTTCTCTGGGATACACCATCAACAAGGAGAAATCAAAGCTAACACCCTCTCAGAAAATTACCTTCCTGGGTGCCAACTTGGACACAAACACCCAGATGGCTTACCTAACAACAGAAAAACAAGGGCAACTATCTCATTACTTCAAAATGCTTGCAAAAAGTACCAGGCTTACTGCAAGGAAAATCCTGCAGGCTCTGGGATTCATGGCATCTTGCATTCTTCTAATCCCATGTGCAAAGCTACACATGAGGAAACTTCAATGGTACCTAAAAAATCTATGGTCTCAACACAGTCACAGCTTAGAAGTGGAGATTCCAATAATTCCCTGTCTACAAAGGAATTCATATGGTGGGCCCAAGCATGCCAAGTAAACAAAGGCCTCCCATTCTGCAAGCCTCAAGCTACACAAGTCATAACCACAGGCGCCTTCAGATTACGCCTGGGGCACATGAAGGACAGGTGCATTCAGGGCAGATGGCACAAAACAGAAAAGCACCTTCACATCAATCAAAAAGAAATGCTGGCAGTAATAAATGCAATTTCAGCGTTCAGAGAATTCCTGCATCCAGGACAGCTGCTCATAAGAACAGACAACACCACAGTAATGTGGTACATAAACAAACAAGGAGGGACTCATTCATACCCCTTGTGCAGATTAACCATGACTCTTTGGAATCTAGCTCTGGAAAGACAAATAGAACTCCAGGCTCAGTACCTACCAGGAATGGAAAACACACTGGCAGACACTCTGAGCAGGCATATGACAGACCCTCACGAATGGAAGCTACATCCACACGTATTCACAGAGATTGTTCAAGCGTGGGGAAGGCCAGACAGACCTTTTTGCCTCCCACAAAAATCATCAATTAAAAAAGTTTTGCTCAAGGACCTTCCACCCAAAGGCTTGGAAAGTGGACGCCCTTTCATTCACATGGACAACTTGGTCAGTTTATGCATTCCCTCCACTACCTCTGCTGCCCAAGGTGCTTTTGAAAGCAAGAACAGACAAGCCAAGGATGATACTGATTGCTCCAGATTGGCCGAGACAACATTGGTATCCACTATTGAGGAGCCTAACACACACTCCTCCATGGCCCCTGCCTCTAACACCTCTACTGCTGACGCAGAACAATTTCAAAACTCTTCACAGTCAGCTGAAAACTCTCAGTCTAGCTGCATGGAAAATCCCTTAACTTCACATCAGGCCCTACTCTCCAAAGAAGTGCAGGATATCATTTTGGAGGCTAGAAGACCATCTACAAGAAAAGCTTACTCCACAAAATGGAAGCGGTTTTGCTGTTGGAATGAAGAAAGAGGACAGGATCCTAGAAAATTAAACCTGCCTCAGATTTTACAGTACCTAACTGAACTTTTGAGCAAGGGACTTTCCTTTTCCTCTATCAAGATACATGCCTCAGCATTATCTGCAGAATTCAATATGGATCCTCCTTTATTCTCACACCCTCTACTGCGACAGTTCCTCAGAGGGGCTAAGAACATAAGGCCTCCAAGGAAACAACCAGTACCAGCTTGGGACCTTAACTATGCACTGGAAAAATTGACATTGCCTCCTTTTGAACCAGCTGCTTCAGCAGAATTACAATATTTGTCCTGGAAAACAGCTTTTCTCCTGGCCATCACTTCAGCTCGTAGGGTATCTGAGTTACAGGCCCTCATGGCGGTGTAGCCATTCCTCATATTCCATCAGGACAGGGTTTCCCTGCGTACTAACCCCTCCTTTATGCCTAAAGTAGTATCTAGGGTAGCCCTAAACCAGGCCATCCACCTTCCTACCTTCTACTCTAACCCTCAAAACAAAGGGGAGGCTGCTTCATTCTTTAGATATCCATAGGCAGCTACGTTACTACTTGGACAGAACCAAGTCATTCAGAAAATCAGATCAACTCCTAGTTTCCTATGCTGTGGGGTCAAGGAAACCTGTAACTAAACAGACCATTTCCAAGTGGATTGGTCACTGCATACGCTTTTGTTATTCCCATCATGGAAAGCTTCGTACCTACTGGTATCAGACCACACTCCACTAGGGCCACAGCCACCTCTACAGCCTTCCTCAGAGGAGTGCCTACTAAAGATATCTTGGAGGCAGCCACTTGGAGTTCTGTACATACCTTCACAAAGCATTACCATCTGCCTTTATACTCCAGAACTAGAGCAGGCTTTGCCACTGCAGTTTTGCAGGGCATTCTAGCTCAACCCAGTTCCGTATAGTACCTACCACCCTATACATAGCTTTGGGATTCTACCCATATGTAATTACTGCAGCTGTAATGCACGATGAACATAGTACAGTTTTGTACCTACCATAAATGTAGATGTTGAGGGCTATTACAGCTGCAGTACAGGTTTCCACCCTCCTTCCCTCTTGGTAAGACCTTGGGGTTTGAATACCTATTCATACCTGCTGACTGGGTTATCCTACTATGTTTTATTTGCTTACTTTTGTGTATTACACTAATTTATGTATTGCCTTCCTTTGGGGGCACCTGACATCTGGGGCAAGAAAGACTGAAGAAGATGGCCGGCTGTGTCTTTTATACTCTAGCCTTCCTGACGTCAGAAGAGTACGCGACAGCAACCGACGCCGGACCAAGACATTGGAATTCGGCCGACCGAGGGACCGCCTGCCGGCTGAAAACCCATATGTAATTACTGCAGCTGTAATAGCCCTCGAACATCTATATTTATGGTAGGTACAAAACTGTACTTTCTCTGCACTGCCCATTGGCTTATCTACTGTGCCCAGAGTCTTCACAAAGTGCTTTGCACCAGTAATTGCATTTTGCAGACAAAGAAGTATTCATATATATCCTCACTTGGACGACTGTCTCATTCAAGCAGAGAACAAGGACACTCTTCTACGACACCTGGCGTTTGTGAAAAGGCTTCTAACATGCCTAGGGTACACAATAAATGAAAAGAAATCACAACTGGTACCCTCTCAAAAGATAACATTCCTGGGTGCAAGCTTGAATACAACTGCCCAGATGGCTTATCTCATGCCAGACAAACAAAGGCAACTGACTACTTACTTCAAACTGATGGCAACAAAAACCCAGTCTTCTGCAAGACAAATTCTGCAGGCTCTGGGCTTCATGGCATCCTACTAATTCCATATGCAAGACTGCATATGAGGAAACTTCAATGGTACCTAAAAAGTTTATGGAGTCAACATTCACACAGTCTCGAAACAGTGATTCCTCTCATTCCCTGCCTGCAACAGGAGTTTCTATGGTGGGCCAAGGCCTGTCACCAAAACATGGGACGGCCCTTCACTCTACCCCCTGCCAACCAACCTTGACAACAGACGCATCAGATTATGCCTGGGAGGCCCACATGGCAGGACGATGCATTCAGGGCATATGGGCACCAAATCAAATGCATCTACATATCAACCAGAAAGATATGCTAGCAGAGAACAAGGACACTCTTCTACGACACCTGGCGTTTGTGAAAAGGCTTCTAACATGCCTAGGGTACACAATAAATGAAAAGAAATCACAACTGGTACCCTCTCAAAAGATACCATTCCTGGGTGCAAGCTTGAATACAACTGCCCAGATGGCTTATCTCATGCCAGACAAACAAAGGCAACTGACTACTTACTTCAAACTGATGGCAACAAAAACCCAGTCTTCTGCAAGACAAATTCTGCAGGCTCTGGGCTTCATGGCATCCTACTAATTCCATATGCAAGACTGCATATGAGGAAACTTCAATGTTACCTAAAAAGTTTATGGAGTCAACATTTACACAGTCTCGAAACAATGATTCCTCTCATTCCCTGCCTGCAACAGGAGTTTCTATGGTGGGCAAAAGCCTGTCACCAAAACATGGGACGGCCCTTCACTCTACCCCCTGCCAACCAACCTTGACAACAGACGCATCAGATTATGCCTGGGAGGCCCACATGGCAGGACGATGCATTCAGGGCATATGGGCACCAAATCAAATGCATCTACATATCAACCAGAAAGATATGCTAGCTGTTCAAAATGCCCTAAC
Source organism: Protopterus annectens (assembly GCF_019279795.1). NCBI lineage: Eukaryota > Metazoa > Chordata > Ceratodontiformes > Protopteridae > Protopterus > Protopterus annectens. The sequence continues at coordinate 691,830,365 of NC_056729.1, read as the reverse complement.
AGCCTTCAAGGACTTACTTCATCCAGGACAACAACTGATAAAGACGGATAACACCACAGTCATGTGGTATATAAACAAGCAAGGGGGCAGTCACTCATACCCCCTTTGCAGATTAGCCATGGCACTGTGGGACACAGCTTTGACCTACCAAATACATCTTCAAGCTCAATTCTTGCCAGAAAAACAAAACACTCTGGCAGACTATTTAAGCAGAAACCTTATGGATCCTCACGAGTGGAAATTAAATCCACAAGTCTTCAGCATGATAACAGAGAAATGGGGGAGTCCAGACATAGATCTATTTGCCTCTCCTCAAAATTATCAACTGAAAAGATTCTGCACAAGGACTTATCACAGACAAGCATGGAAAGTGGACTCCCTATCCTTCAGTTGGAAAAACCTATCAGTTTACACCTTTCCTCCTCTACCTATTCTACCCAAGGTCCTCCTAAGTCAACCAAAGATGATACTAATTGCCCCAGACTGGCCCTGCCAATACTGGTACCCAGTCCTAAGAAACTTGTCTCAATACCCAGCTTGGACCTTGCCTCTAAGACGACAACTACTGTCCTAGCAAAACAATCCGATCCTGCACATTCAACTACAGACTCTGAACCTGGCAGCATGGCTAATCCTGTAATCATACAAACAACGCCTCTCAGTAAAGCTGTGATGGATGTCATTCTGGAAGCCAGAAGGCCTAGTACTAGAAAATCTTATGCTGACAAATGGAAAAGATTCTGTGCTTGGAATCAAGCACAAGGAACGGATACAGCAGAACCACATATTCCTCAGATATTACAGTACTTAACTGAGATGCTTGACAAAGGCCTATCTTTCTCATCAATCAAAATCCATGATTCAGCCATTTCGGCTCATTACAATACAGAGCCACCAGTCTTTTCTCATCCTTTACTAAAGCAGTATCTAAGAGGAGTCAAAAACTTAAGGCCGCCTAGAAGATCACCCTTACCTGCATGGGACCTCAATTATGTATTGGGAAAAGCTCACCCTGCCTCCATTTGAACCAGCTGCTACCGCTGATATAAAGTTCTTATCATGGAAGACAGCTCTGCTGCTAGCAATTACTTCAGCAAGAAGAGTTTCAGAGCTACAGGCCCTCATGGCTGCAGAGCCTTTTATCATATTTTACCCAGACAGGATGTCTGAGGACAAATCCTACTTTTATTTATTTTATTTATTTATTTATTGACATTTGTTAACCGGGTTTGTCCAACTGGGCTTGTGGCCCATTTTCAGTGGAGACCCGAGGAGAAAAGCTCCAGTAATACATTTTAAAACAAGTACAATTTTAAACAATATTGATATAATAGCAGTTATAGCAAAACGATTCAAAACAAAACACCTGAACACCATATTGAGTACAAAACACTTCGAAATAAAGTAAAGAAGTTTATTATCTCTGATAGACAAAAATACTTTTTTACACTCCAAAACAATAATAAAACTAATCCTCAAAAGTTTTGGAAAGGAATTTCTACCCTCCTCAATCCCAGTAAACCACACACCCCTACCCCAGACCCAAATGTCCCTGATTTAGACTTAGCTACTCAATTCAACTCCTTCTTCATTGAATCTATTAGCAAGCTGACTTCCTCCTTCCTTAGTCCCACCTCACCATCAAACTCACCCCCACCCTCTCCTGCAAACTCTACTCCTTTCACTATCACTCCTCCCTCCTTACCATCTACTCACAATCAATCCTCCAATTCTTCTCCTACCCCAACTTCTTCATCATCCTTACCTACCTCCAACTCTCTTTCTCCACACTCAGCTCTATTTTCACTAAAACCAATACCCACTTCTACTATAAAGAAACTCATACAGAAATTGAAGCCATGTACAAATGCACCTGATAACATTCCTCTTACTTCCTAAGTATAGCTGCTGAAGCAATTGCCTATCCTATAAGCATTCTAATTAACCGTTCCATCCATGAATGTACAGTGCCCCAACTCTGGAAACAGGCCTTCATCATTCCTCTGCATAAAGGAGGAAACAACTGTAACGTCAACAATTTCCGTCCCATTGCTATCCTGTCCCCCATTTCTAAACTCCTAGAAAATGTGTCCAACTCCAACTCTTACCACATCTCTTAGATAATAACCTTCTAACCCCTACTCAACACGGGTTCAGACCAAATCATAGCACTATGACAGCCCTACTCTCCTATCTTGAGACTGTTAATAAAGCACCTGACTCTGGCCAAATTGTCTCCACCCTACTACTTGACCTCTCTAAAGCCTTCGATACTATCTCACACAACCTACTCTTAACTAAACTTTCACAACTTCACCTCTCTCCCTCATCCGTAAACTGGTTCTCTAGCTATTTATCAAACAGATTCCAAGCTGTAAAATGGAAAAAAGCCACTTCCTCCTTTCTTAGTACCCTACCGGAGTTCCCCAAGGCTCCATTCTAGGTCCCCTTCTTTTCAACATATTTATAAATGACTTCCACAAATCCATTCCTTTCTCCAACATCATCCAATATGCAGATGATTCTACCATTATCTGCTCTGATACATCTCCCTCTATGCTCCAAAAGCTTACACAAGAAGCTTTTCAATTACTGAACACTGGATGAAAATAAACCACCTAGCTCTCAATGCCTCCAAAACAAAACTAATGGTATTTACCCCCTCAAAAACTACCCCTTCGATCTGAATACATTCTCCATTACTAGCAAAATAACTCATCCTTGAACTGGTGTCTGAAACCAAGCTACTTGGTGTCCAAATTGATAACCAGTTTAACTTCAACTCCCATCTACAACTAAATATCAAAAAAACCCATCAAAAACTAGGCATGCTCTATCGTCAAAATCAATTCCTTACACGTTCCTCTAAAAGCTCTCTCTCCTCTTCCTTTCTTATCCCTCCTTCTCTATGGAGCTCCTCTGCTAACCAATCTTCAGTCCTCTCTAAAAAACAACTTTCTTCATGCTATAACAAAATCGCTAAATTGCAATGGCCACAGGTCCTCCACCCACCACTGCACCTCTCTACAAAACTAAACTGGCTTGAGTTGCCTAATCAACTCAACTACACTCAGTTAACTCTAGCCCACAAGCTCATACTCAACCCATCTCTCTGTCCCTCCCTGTCCTCCGCCTTCCGGATGCACCTACCCAATAGGGCTTTAAGGTCTAACAATCAAAACCTGTTAGAAGTACACAAACCAACTCGTCCACCTGGCAAAACTTACTATCCTTTAACCTAGCTCGCCTCTGGAACTCACTCCCACCATCGATTCGCACTACTCTCAATCATAACATGTTTAAAAAATCCCTTCATATGCATCTAAGGTCCCAGTGGGAATGCTCTTGCTCCCACCCCTCATAAAAGGCCAAAGGGGAATGCTCCTGCTCCCACCCCTCATAAAATATGATATTCACATCTTCCTTCACACTCATGTTATCTGATTTTACCTTATAAGCTTGTTCCTCAAATTAACCACTATGAATGTGTAAAGCAACATCACTCCTCTCTAAATAGTATTGTTTAAACTCCTAAGTTCAAGTTTATATTTATTTTTTAAATAGTTTGAGTATTGTTTGCTGTTTCCTAAAGACTCAACTCATATGTTTTATATCTTGTACTATTGTATTTATCATGACACTGTTTATGCATTACTTGTATTGCTTTGTGGAGCTTTTCTCCCCAGGACTCCATTGAAAACGGGTTCTCTTGACCCAATGGACTATCCTGGTAAACCAACTGCAAATAAATAAAATAAATAAAAAAAAAATTCACATATGTTGGGATACATGCATAAATTTAAAGTTGCATTAAAAAGAAGCTAAGTAACAATTTTACATTGATATAGTTCAATAGGTCAACAATGAACATTTTTTGTTTGTATAAAATTGTGCAAATGCATAGTAGACACATTGAAGAGAGAGAGGTGTTTTGAGGTACTAAGTATGATCCTTTTGAGGGTACATAAAGGGAAGGAAGACTAGGTAGGGTCATGGCAAGGGCAGGTTCTTGAATTGAGAAAATAAGCTTTTAGTTCATTTTTAAAGTGTGAGGTGTGGGAGATTTGTAAGTCAATGGGAAGTTTGTTACTTTATGCCTAAGGTAATTTCCAGTGTGACTCTTAACCAAACAATTCATCTGCCAACTTTTTATCCAAATCCACAGAACAGAGGGGAGAGAATTCTGCATTCCTTGGACGTACACAGACAGCTAAGATTCTACTTGAGCAGGACTAAATCTCTAAGAAAAAACAAGCAATTACTAGTGTCATATGCTGCAGGATCAGAAGGAAAGGCTATTTCAAAGCAGACAATTTCAAAGTGGATAAACCAATATCCAAATCCACAGAACAGAGGGGAGAGAATTCTGCATTCCTTGGACGTACACAGACAGCTAAGATTCTACTTGAGCAGGACTAAATCTCTAAGAAAAAAAAGCAATTACTAGTGTCATATGCTGCAGGATCAGAAGGAAAGGCTATTTCAAAGCAGACAATTTCAAAGTGGATAAACCATTGCATCCATTTCTGATACTTACACCATGGCAAACCTGTGCCCAAGGGCATTAGGTCTCACTCCACCAGGGCTGCAGCTACTTCAGCAGCCTTTCTCAGAGGAGTACCAACCAAGGACATTCTAGAGGCTGCTACTTGGAGTTCTGTTCACACCTTTACAAAGCATTACCATTTGCCTCTCTACTCTTAAGTCCAGGGCGGGCTTTGCTACTGCAGTGCTGCAGGGCCTTATAGCCTCACCTAATGCTGTTTAACTCCAGCCTCCCAACCATAGCTTTGGGATTCTACCCAAATGTAATGACTGCAACAGTGAAACACGAAGAACATAGTACAGTTGTGTGCACTTACCATAAATGTAGATGTTCAAGTGTATTCACTGTTGCAGTCCAGGTTACCCTCCCGCCATCCCCCTATCATTCTACAGTTTATCTTTCCTTCTCTATCTTCTACAACCTGTGTGGTGTATTTGCTTGTAGATGAAGGTAAACTTTATATTGATGTATGTATGTATGTGTATATATATATATATATATATATATATATATATATATATATAAATATTTATAATATTGCAACCTTTTTAGGGGCACCTGACATCAGGGAAAAGAAAAACTAAAGAAAATGGCATTGGCTGCATGTTTTATACCCTGATGACCTGACGTCATGGAAGAGGAGACAGCAACTGACGCAGGACGCAAGACTTTGGAATTCAGGCCGACTGAGGGCAACCTGCCAGCAGATTACCCTAATGTAGTGACTGCAACAGTGAATACACTCTAACATCTACATTTATGTTAAGTGTACACAACTGTATTTTTCTGACTATGAAGACATGCCCTTATCTGCTTATGAGGATTCAGATGCAGAGGAATCCATCCCTTCTGCCTCTCTTCCAGAGGATTTTTCTTTTGGTGAAACCCTACATACTTTGAGAGAGCACTTCCATTGGGAATGCCAGGATTATCCTCAGTCCAAAAAGAGACTCTGGGAATTTTTAGATTTACCACAGCATAGACCCTTAGCTATCCCTCCTGTTCTTGATGTTGTGGATAATGTCTTTATGGAGTCCAGTCCAACTCCTGATACTTTGCCTCCTGTTCCCAGGAAACCTGACCGGTATTAGAGTCCCTGACTCTCATAAATTTCTTTTCAAGAATCCTACTGATGACACAGAGGTCCTCTCCCAAGGACCTAAAGGAATAAAAGCAACCACAGCTAAGAATCCCACCCCCTCGGACAGAGATTCTTGAGCCTTAGACAGATGGGGTAAAAAGGTATATACCTCTGCAACTCTTGCCATTAGAGCATTAAATTGTCAGTTCCACATGCTGAAATGTCAGCAACATACCATGGAACTCATTAAACAACGATTCTCTACCTTCCCTGACTGTGCAGAAAATAAAGATTTACAGGAACTTTTGCATTCTGCAAGACAAATCAGTAAGCATACCCTGCAATGTGGGTTTGACAGGGCAGCAATCACAGGTTCTGTACATAGAAGGCATGCTTTGCTTAAGGAACGGACCTTGCCAGATCATGTCAAATCAAAATTATCGGACGCACCACTGAACAAAGACAATCTGTTTGGCACCAAAGCAGAAAGATGTTTTAAAAAAGATGGGAAAAAAAAGCTGTCTATGCAGACAGTTAGACATTTTGCAAGTTCAGCCTCCAAGATTCAGTAGGCATTGCCCCTCAAAACATTGTTTCCTTTCCAGCCTCCTCAAGGCCACCTCAGACTAGACCTAAGGGAAACGGACCGCCCAGACAGCAGTCTTAGGGTAAGCACAGATCTAAGCAATGGAGTACCTCCACTTCTAAACCACCCCCTTATGGAAAGAATTCACAATGACTTTTCAACTCCTCCTGTCACCTCTGCCCATCTGCTCATGCCCCTAGGAGGAAAACTTGCCCCCCATGCAAAAAAACTGGGCCTCCACCAACAATCGATGGGTCCTCAACATAGTGTCCCAGGGGTACAAATTTTATTTCCACATGCTGCCAACCCGAAAGGAATTCCCAGATATTCTTCCAAACTAGTGGGCAGAGGCACAAAACCAAGTTCATTCCCTGCTCTCCATGAGGGCAATTCAGCCTCTTCCTGCAGATCAGATAGGCCAAGGTTTCTATTCCAAATGTTTTCTGGTACCCAGAAAAGAGGGCACCTGGCACCCAATCTTGGATTTATCTATTCTAAATCCTGGTGGTACCAAAATTCAGAATGCTCACTTCAGCAGCTTCTCCCTATGGTGTCCAAAGATGCCTGGTTAGCCACTCTAGACCTCAAAGAGGCCTATCTGCTTATCCCAATCAGAGATTTTTGCAGAAAATATCTGCGTTTCAGGGCAGGATCTATGCATTATCAGTTCTCTGCTCTTCCCTTTGGCTTATCCACTGCTCCCAGAGTTTTCACAAAATGCCTGGCTCCAGCCATTGCTTTTTGCAGACCAATAAATATTCAAATTTACCCTTACTTGGACGACTGCCTGATTCAGGCAGTCAGTCAGGAAAAACTGTTACAGCACCTGACATTTGTAAAGGACCTACTAACCTCACTGGGGTACACTATCAATGAAAAGAAATCCAAACTAGTCCCCAGTCAAAAAATTGTATTCCTGGGAGCAAGCCTGGACACAGCATCCCATATGGCATTTCTAACAGGCTACTTCTCTCTTCTGGTGGCCAATAGAGAGAAGTAGCCTATCTGACAGGCTGCTTCTCTCTATAGGCCATCAGAACCCAGTTATCCACAAGGAAAATCCTGCAACCTCTAGGGTTCATGGCCTCCTGCATTCTACTAATTCCATATGCCAGACTGCATATGAGAAAACTTCAGTGGTACTTAAAAAGCCTTTGGTACCGTCATTCTCAGGACCTGGAAACTATCATACTAATGATACCTTGTCTAAGGAAAGATTTTCTTTGGTCGGCAGCAGCATGCAACCACAACAAGGGACTTCCCTTCTCAAAACCCCACGCCGCCAAGACCCTCAACACAGACTCATCAGACTTTGCCTGGGGTGCACACCTGGATGGCAGGCGCATTCAGGACCACTGGAGCCGAAATCAAATACATCTGCAGATCAACCAAAAAGAGATGCTAGCTGTTCAGCACGCGCTTTCAGATCCCTGTTCTCTCTGGGGCCTCTACTAATCAAAACCGACAACACCACAGTAATGTGGTACATCAACAAGCAGGGGGAACCCACTCTTACCCACTCTGCAGGCTAACCATGACCGTTTGGAACACGGCCTCGGCTATGCATATTCATCTGCAAGCTCAATTCCTGCCAGGCAACTTAAGCAGAAATCTCCTAGACCCACACGAGTGGCAATTAAACCACAACACCTTCAACCTTGTGACCCAAAAATGGGGTACCCCGAAGGTGGACCTATTTGTCTCCTCCTACAACCACCAGCTCAGCAAATTCTGCACCAGGGAACCTCACAGCAAGGCCTGGAAAGTGGATGCCCTATTCTTCCAGTGGGCAAACCTCTCAATCTATGCATTTCCCCCTCTACCTCTTCTTAACCAGAGTATTACTCAAAATAAGTGAGGAAAGACCAGGGGCAATCCTGATTGCCCCAGACTGGCCATGCCAACACTGGTACCCACTACTGCACAGTCTGTCCCTGTTGCCTCCATGGCACCTCCCCCAGATTCCAACTCTCCTGACTCAGCAGGAGGGAGAGTTCTTGCATCCACAGTTGCAGACCCTGAACCTAGCAGCCTGGCTTATTCCTTTACTTCTCCTCCAGTGGCCAGCCTAAACAAACAGGTTTTGGATGTCATACTTGAAGCCAGACGACCCAGTACTAGAAAATCCTATGCTGACAAGTAGACAAGATATTGTTCCTGGATCCAGACTAAAGGAGCTGACCCAGCACAGCCCTCCTTACCTCTCATCCTGGATTTCCTAGCAGAACTACTCCACAGGGGCCTATCATTCTCTTTCATTAAAATCCATGCCTCTGCCATCTCCTCTCATTACAGCACTGAACCACCTCTCTTCTCACGCCCTCTCATCAAACAGTTCCTGAGAGGGGCTGACAACTTAAGGCCACCAAGAAGAGCCCCTACCCCCTTGGGACCTTAACTTTGTGTTGGAAAAGCTCACGCCCCCCCCCCCCCACCTTTGAGCCTGCAGCTTTAGCAGAGTTAAAATTCCTCTCTTGGAAAACAGCCTTGCCTTCTGGCCATCACTTCAGCTAGAAGAGTCTCTGAGCTACAAGCACTTATGGCTGTGGAACCTTTCATCATTTTTCATGCTGACAGGGTTTCCCTCAGGACTAACCCAAGTTTCATGCCTAAAGTGGTGTCCAGTGTGGCTCTCGACCAATCTATTCATTTGCCCACCTTTTTCCCTAAACCTCAAAATAAGGGGGAAATGATCCTGCACTCTTTAGATGTGTACAGACAGCTCAGATTCTACCTGGATAGGACTAAGCCTTTAGGAAATCTGACCAGTTACTAGTCCGCTTTGTACCAGGGGCAGAGGGCAAAGCCATATCAAAACAAACCATCTCCAAATGGATAGCACACTGCATCCATTTCTGTTGCAAACACCATGGGAAACCACCCCCACAGGGGGTCAGAACACATTCTACTAGAGCAACTTCAAACTCTACAGCCTTTCTTAGAGGGGGCCATACCAGGGACATCCTGGAAGCTGCAACATGGAGTTATGTTCATACCTTCACCAAGCGTTACCACCTGCCTATCTTTTCAACATCCAGGGCAGGCTTTGCATCTGCAGTCCTGCTGGCCATTCTTGCCAGCCGCAACTCTTCTTGACTGCCTCCACCCATTCCTCAGCTTTTGGAATCAACCCAAGTGTGATGACTGCAACAGTGAAACATGAAGAACATAGTACAGTTGTGTACACTTACCATAAATGTAGATGTTCGAGTGTATTCACTGTTGCAGTCCTGGTTTCCCACCCTCCAGCCCCCTTGTCTGTCTGTCTGTCTCTGTGTGTGTGTCTCTCTCTCTCTCTCTCTTCCTCGCCCTTACAGGGCTATTGGTATTTACTTTCTACTGGTGGTGTTACTCTACCATAACTTAGCTCCCTATTGGGGGCTCCTGACATTTGGGGAAAAAAACTGATGTAATGGTGTCAGCTGCCTGTTTTTATACCACTGATGACCTGACGTCAGTCCTGGAGCGACGGCAACCGATGCAGAAATACTAAGCCTCTGGTATTCGGGCTGATTGATGGCTAGCCCTGGCAGGATAACCCAAGTGTGATGACTGCAACAGTGAATACACTCTAACATCTACATTTATGGTAAGTGTACACAACTGTACTTTTTAAAGACTTATGTTTTTTTGCTGGCGTTTGGTGCTTGCTTTCCCCAGAAAGAAGCACCATTTTCACCTTGACCATGGAACAGTCTTTCGGTCGCACGGCCTGTCCTAGCCACAAAAGGGAAAAGTTAAAGAAGCAGCTTTTGACATCATAGCAGGCTAGAAATCGGAATAGGATGAATAGGAATGTGATGATAAGACTCTCTTAAAATCTAGGGTTACAAGGAAAGTTGAATGAGGAAGAAGAGGCACCAGGTTAAGTGACATCATTTTGATTTCTGGCACTATCGCAAACAGGTTTATGAAAGAAAGATCAAGAACTGATCCCCAAAAACACCTTTGAATAAAACCCCTTTCCTGCCTGGGAAGGAGTAACAGGCTTTTTCACACCCTGTCACAGCAAGTGATGGACAGGTAAAAACCGAGTCTAATCTGAAGAATGAGGGATATCCCCCTGGAAAGGAGGAATTTCTTGCCATTGCCATCTGTAACCTTGATTAATGATCTTCAGAACCCATTTGTCTGCAACTATCTGTTGCCAAAGAGAAAATCAGAGATTCAGGCTTTCTGGAAGAAAAAAGTGACTCTCAGAACGGGAGGGGCTAAATAGTCTCAAATAGTCTTTTGGACTATTTGAGCTGTCTTTGGTTTTGAGGAATTCCAGAGTTCTTCTTGGAACACCCTTCACATTTCATCTTAAGTGTCTGTTTATCTGTATTTTGTTGAAATTTTTTTTCTTACCAAGCGTGGGTAAGGAGTTAGAAAAGGAAGGCTGAAAAATCTTAGATATTCCCTAGATCAGCTCACCCCTTTCATCACATTTTTGATCACTTCTGCAGCAGAGGGGTCAAAAACTAAATTTCTGTCTAAAGGAGAATTTTTTAAATCTCATTTTAGTCTAATCTGGGAGGTTTTGAGAAAGAAGCCATTCAAAACTCCTCAAAACAGTACCAGTGGCCATAGCCCTAGAAGTAGGATTAACAAGAGTCATGCATGTGCTGTATATGATGATTAGTGACTTGAACAATAGAAAAAATTAAATTATTTAAAGCAGATTTTTTTTTCTCAGAAGAATAAACTGCAGATAAAACTGTCATTATTTTACAATTAATCAGAACAAACCTGTACCTTTACACAGGATCCTGACAATTCAAAGTTCTGAAAGTCAGAGTTTCAGAAGCGTATACATTTTCCCCATACTTATCAATAATCTTCACATTCTTATCAGAGAGAGAGTAGGACTGGAATTAACCAAGTGTTTTAGCAGTTGAAGGATTAACCAAAGTTCTAGCTGCTGGATCAAGTTTGGGAAGAGTGTATAAAAACTTATCTGCATTGTTAGGGGTTGCTGGCTGAATTTCAGAAAAACTGAAGGCAGTAACACACATCCTCCCAAGCTGAGAGAACAGGAGGAATAGATGCAGGTTCTGGAAATTCCTTCAGTAACAAATCCAGTATTATCTGACGGACTGACACACCTCAGTGTTCTCCCACAAAACACTGGCACATTCTAGACGTTGTCTGAAAGAGACCCCTCATTTTGTCACAATGTTTCTTAATGAGATTCAGATACACAGAACCTTATCGGTTCACTGCTTTTCCCTTTGGACTATATCCACTGCACCAACAGTGTTCGCAAATTGTCCAACTCTAGTAATAGCTCATTGCAGGCTACAGGATATCCATATTTAGACAACTTGCTTATCTTTGAGTCTTTTTCAAAAGTGTCTGGTATCTCTCTCTCTTGATCTCTTGAGTGTTCTCTTGGAATCCCAGGTTGTGTAAAAGTCTTTCTTGATTCCTTCTTTCATGATTGTGTTTCTGGGAAGTCAGCTAGCCACCACAGTTCAAATAACTTTTCTTCCACAGGAAAAAAATAGATCTATATCAAGATCTATTTCTATTCTTTTCCACTCAGACTTCAGTCACTGCGAGAAAATGTCTCAGAATTTTGGGTCTCGTGGCTTCTATGCTTCACTATAAACCTGGCAAGACTCCACAAAAGAAAGATACAGTGGTATCTGAAATCTGTTTGGTCCCAGCACCAACACCAGTTGTCTTTTTTCATATACCAGTTCTGAGGTTTGTCAGAAGAAAAATCACTTGGTGGAGACAACAGATATCCCTAAATCAGGTCTTCTGATGTTCATCGTATTACGCTGCTGCAGTCATCACACTTGGGTTATCCTGCCGTCAGGCAGTCCTGCAGTCGGCCAGAGTTCCAAAGTCTTGGTCCGGTGTCGGTTGCTGTCGCTTCTTCCCTGACGTCAGTGCGCCAAGGGTATATAATATGCATCCAACGCCATTTTCTTCAGTCTTTCTTGCTGCGCGGTGCCTGAAGCAGTTCGCAAGTGCCGGTCGGCCGACTCCTGAGATTTTTGAAGTCGAATTTCAGATCCGAAGTCTTCAATAAAGCTAAGTACCCCATTGGGGAAACCTTTTTTTGCCCCAGACTGATGTCAGAAAAAGTTAATAATTGTATTTCTTGTGGGAAGCAAATACCTCATAAGGACTTCCACTCTTACTATATTCCATGCCTAGGCCCTGATCACGACGTCACTAGCTGTCGGTTTTGTGCTATATTTAACAAACGCACTATAAAAAGACGTTTTGATTTTGCTTTACACTACTTTGGCCGAAGGTTCAATTATACTATGCCGTTGGATCAGCCGACAACCTCAATACTGAAAAAATGCAAAGACAGCGATAAAGACAGGCATCCGAGGTCCAAAACCGACGACGAAACTTCTTCTAGGCCAGTCGCCAGTTCTCCGTGAGGTGCTTTCGCAGCCCCTGACACCCGCTACCTCAGAGCCACAAGCCGCTTCGGACTCCCACGTGGAGACATCTAGGCCTCTGGAAACTCAAGGTATTGGGCCTATGGAAACTAATCCCTCAGATGGGTCTGGAGCCGCTGTGCAGTCTTCGGCTTCTGAGGGTGTTTTCAGATCTTCACAACTTACCATTAAAACAACAGCCAAGACAAAGGTACCATTAAAGACAAAGAAACAAGTACAGCATTCTCCTGGACAGTCCTCCATGCCTAAGAAACAGATGCTTAAAATTGCCGAAGACCTCATTACTCTAATCAGGGGTTCCCATCCCCCTCCTGAGAAAAGGCCTAGGCAGGATACAGACTATGACTCCTCTGATCAGGTTTCCTCTGATTCCTCTTCAGACCAGGGATGCTCTCTACCCCCCTATGAGAACTCTGATGCTGAAGAATCTATCCCTTCAGCCTCTCCTCCTGAGGATTATTCTTTTGGGGAAACTTTACATACCATGAGGGAGCATTTCCATTGGGAAAGTCAGGGTTACTCAGAATCCAAGAAAAGGCTCAGGGATTTTCTCTTATTGCCTCAGCACAGCCCCCTGGCTATTCCGCCTGTGCTAGATATTGTGGATGATGTGTTCTCTGAATCCAGCTTATCTCCTGACTCTTTGCCCCCTGCTCCAGCCAAGCCAGATAGGTATTAGTCCCTGACTCTCACAAGTTTCTTTACAAAAACCCTTCTGCTGATCCAGAAACTATTTCCCAGGGTCCAAAAGGGATTAAGGCTTCCATTTCAAAAAATCCAGTACTCTCTGACAGAGATTCCAGAGCTTTGGATAGATGGGGGAAGAAAGTATACATGTCTGCAACTTTAGCAGTAAGAGCTTTAAATTGCCAGTTTCATATGCTTAAGTACCAACAATATTTAATGGCTCAGTTAAAACAGAAAATGCTTGCAAGCTCAGAAGCTCCTGATTGTAAAGAAATGCAGTATTTATTGCATGCAGTTGAACAGGTGGGAAAACATACTCTGCAATGTGGTTTTGATTCTTTAGAGGCCTCTTGTAGAGCCGCAGTTACAGGTTCTGTTATTCGAAGACATGCTGGGTTAAAAGAACAGAGTTTACCTGATCATGTTAAGGCAAAATTATTGGATGCTCCTTTACAGCATGATACCTTGTTTGGTGTTAAGGCAGAAGAGGTATTAAAGAAAATGGAGGATAAAACTAAATCTATGCAAACAGTCAAGGATTTCTGACAGGTACAGCCACCTCGGTTTAGCAGAAATTGGCCAACAAATAATTGGTCCTTTCCAGTGTCAGACAGGCCACAGAGAGGCAGATAAAGACGCCCAAGAGGCAGATCTCAACCCCAAAGGCTCAAACAGACAACGACAGTGGGGCACCTCAACCCCAAAAGGAGGTGAGAACAAGTCTCAACCTTACAGGAAACCGTTACAATGACTTTCCTCTTCGTACGCCAAGCACGTCTCTTTTGGAAGCCCCCTTAGGGGGAAAACTAGCACTTTTTTCTCAAAACTGGCAACAATCACCCAAGACAAATGGGTTCTGAATATTGTGTCTCAAGGCTACAGATTCCACTTTCATACTATACCAAAGCTAAAAGGAATGCCAGACCTGCCACAAAATCAATGGGCAGAGGCACAAAAACAAATTTCAGCCCTCATGGACATGAGAGCTATACAAAAAGTACCACAACAGGAACAAGGACAAGGATTTTACTCAAGACTCTTCCTAGTTCCCAGAAAGGACAAAGCCTGGAGGCTCATACTAGACCTTTCAATTCTGAATACTTACCTGGACATTCCGAAATTCAAAATGTTGACATTACAGCAGCTTCTACCCATGCTGGGCAAGAAGGCTTGGCTTGTTACTCTGGACCTCAGAGGCATACCTGCATGTCCCTATCAGACAAAATTGCAGAAGATACCTCAGATTCAAAGCTTGTACAATGCTCTACCAATTCTCTGCACTGCCCTTTGGCTTATCTACTGCGCCCAGGGTCCTCACAAAGTGCCTGGCATCAGTAATTGCAGTTTGCAGACAAAAAGGAATTCAAATATACCCATACCTGGACGACTACCTCATTCAAGCAGAGACAAAGGACATTCTTCTACATCATCTGGCGTTTGTGAAAAAGTTGCTAATTTCTCTAGGGTGCACAGTAAATGAAAATAAGTCAAAACTAGTGCCCTCACTACAGATTATATTCCTGTGTGCCAGCTTAAGTACAACAGCCCAGATGGCTTACCTCACGCCAGACAAACAAGTTCAACTAACTCAATATTTTCAATTACTGGCAAAAAAGTCCCATCTCCCTGCAAGAAAAATTCTACAGGCCCTGGGATTCATGGCATCCTGCATACTACTAATACCATATGCCAGACTGCATATGAGGAAATTACAATGGTACCTAAAGTGTTTGGACTCAACACTCACAGTTTAGAAGCAGTAATACCAATGATTCCCTGCCTACAACAGGAGTTTCGATGGTGGGCACAGGCATGTCACCTAAACAAGGGTCAGCCTTTCACCCAACCCACAGCCAGGCAGACTCTAACAACAGATGCTTCGGATTACGCCTGGGGAGCACACGTGGCAGGAAAATGCATTCAGGGCAAGTGGACCACAGACCAGATGCATCTTCACATCAATCAAAAAGAGATGTTGGCTGTTCAAAATGCCCTAACAGCTTTCAAGGACCTTCTACATCCAGGACAACTATTACTAGAGACAGACAACACCACAGTAATGTGGTACATAAACAAGCAAGGGGGCACTCATTCTTATCCCCTATGCAGGCAAGCCATGACCTTGTGGAACACAGCTCTAACATACCAAGTTCACCTGCAAGCACAATTCCTGCCAGGAAAGAAAAATACTCTGGCAGATGACCTAAGCAGAAATATCATGGACCCTCACGAATGGAAATTGAATCCACAAATCGTCAGCATGATAACTCAGAAATGGGGATGCCCAGACATAGATCATTTTGCCTCCCCACTGAATTGCCAACTACAAAAATTCTGCACAAGGACTTATGACAAACAGGCATGGAAAGTGGATGCTCTTCTGTTCAGCTGGAAAAACCTAAAAGTTTATGCCTTCCCACCACTGCCTTTCCTTTCAAAGGTACTCCTAAAAGCCAAACAAGAAAAAACACAGATGATCCTGATTGCTCCAGACTGGCCACACCAGCACTGGTACCCTATCTTAAGGAACTTGGCTCAGGGCCCACCATGGATTTTGCCCCAAATTCCACACCTTCTGACTCAACAAAACAATCAGATCCTGCACGGTCAGCTCAAAACCCTAAACCTGGCTGTATGGCAGATACTTTAGTCAAACAGGCAACACCTCTCTCTAAAGTTGTTATGGATGTCATTTTGGAAGCCAGGAGGCCTAGCACCAGGAAAGCTTACTCAGAAAAATGGAAGAGATTCTGCGCCTGGAACCAGGCTCAAAGCTTTGACCCTCTTGTTCCAAACATTCCTCAGATTTTACAATACTTAACTGAGATGCTGGACAGAGGCCTATCCTTTTCATCAATTAAGATCCATGCCTCTGCTATTTCAGCACATTACAACACAGATCCTCCTTTATTCTCTCATCCCTTGCTAAAGCAGTTCCTCAGAGGGGCTAAAAACATAAGACCGCCCCGGAGAGCACCAACACCAACTTGGGACCTCAATTTCGTTTTGGAAAAACTGACCCTACCACCTTTTGAGCCAGCCCAATACAGCTGATCTAAAATTTTTATCATGGAAAACAGTTCTGCTCCTGACAGTAACTTCAGCACGAAGAGTCTCAGAGCTACAGGCATTAATGGCAGTGGAACCTTTTATAATTTTTCATCAGGACAGGGTATCTTTAAGGACAAACCCTACCTTTATGCCAAAGGTGGTATCTAGTGTGGCTCTTAACCAAACCATCCATTTGCCAACTTTTTATTCAAACCCCCAGAATAAAGGGGAGAAACTTCTGCATTCTTTGGACATACACAGGCAGCTACGCTTCTACTTGGACAAAACAAAATCTTTCAGGAAAACTGAACAACTGTTTGTAGCATATGCTGCAGGATCACAGGGCAAGGCTATCTCAAAGCAGACTATATCCAAATGGATAGGACACTGTATTCAGTACTGCTACACACAGCATGGAAAATCAGTCCCTAATAACATTAGGCCGCATTTCACCAGGGCAACAGCCACTTCAACAGCCTTTCTCAGAGGAGTACCTACCAAGGAAATTTTGGAGGCTGCAACTTGGAGTTCAATGCACACCTTTACCAAGCATTACCACCTGCCTCTTTACTCTAAAGCCAGAGCAGGATTTGCCACTGTATTTCTGCAGGGCCTCATAGCCAATCCTAACTCTTATAGACCAGCCACCCAACCTTAGCTTTGGGATTCTACCCAAGTGTGATGACTGCAGCAGTGTAACACGATGAACATAGTACAGTTTTGTACCTACCATCAATGTAGATGTTCGAGTGTTCACACTGCTGCAGTCCAGGTTACCCTCCCTCCATCCCCTCTGAACTAGCTGGCCTTATCTATACCTTTCTATCCTACACAACCTTTGGGGTGTATTTGCTGGTAACTGAAGGTATTGTATTTATTTTTATATGTGTATTTTTGATTAGCAATGTGTATTGCCTACCTACTTGGGGGCACCTGACATCTGGGGCAAGAAAAACTGAAGAAAATGGCGTCGGATGTATATCATATACCCCTGGCGCACTGACGGCAGGGAAGAAGCGACAGCAACTGACGCCAGACCAAGACTTTGGAACTCTGGCCGACTGCGGGACCGCCTGACGGCAGGATAACCCAAGTGTGATGACTGCATTAGTGTGAACACTCGAACATCTACATTTATGATAGGTACAAAACTGTACTTTCTCCTTCCCTGTTCTAAAGCAGTCCATCACCACAGATGCCTCGAACTGTGCTTGGAGAGCAGTTTCAGGAGGGATAAAAGTGCAAGGTATGTGGAACACCAAGAGCAAAGCAGATAAATGTATGAGAGATGCTTGCCCTGATCAAAGCAAGCAACTCTGAATCATCTTTCATCCTCGGGACCTCTTCAAGTTTTTACAAACAATACCACAGTCATGTAGTACATGAACAAGCAAAGGGGAACCGGGTCATACTCCCTTTGCAAGCTAGCCATGTTAGCTTGGGATACTGCTTCACAGTGCATCCTAACTCTGTAGGCATCCTACATTCTGTCCAATCAAAATTGTGTTGCAGACAATCCAAGTAGGGCAAGGGCAGACCCTCATGAATTGAAACTAGCTCAAGGGGTCTTCCAAGATTTAATCCATCTATTGGGAGTTCCTGATTTGTCTCCTGTTTTAACAGTCAGCTGACAAGATTCTGCTCCAGGACTAAGCTAGAAAGACAGGTGCCTTTTCTTTTCCTTTGATGAGAATGCTCCTGTGTGTTTTTCTACCCTTTCCACTAATATCCAGGGTACTACTGAAGATTAAGAAGGAATCCTCCACATCATTGTGGTGACTGCCTTCTGGCCCAGGCAACCATGGTTCTCCCTTCTTTTAGAAATGGTCGGGGATGAATACCACCAGCTTCCTCACAGACTGGATGTACACAGACAAGAACAGGGGTGTTTGATACAATACAACAACTGTCCACTTCAGTTGACTGTCTGGATGATAAGGTCTTAATTCCCTTTATGCATCTGTTTACTGAGGACATGCAGCAGGTAATAATGGAGGCAAGTATTGGGCCCCAACATCATAAGCACCCATTCAGGGCTTGTTGTTCTGGTTTTACAATATGTGTGTGATTTACTATCATGTCCTTCATGGATGCATCTGCAGTCATAACAAGTGGGTTGTCCTGTCGTCAGGCAGCCCTGCAGTCGGCCGGATTCCAAAGTCCGGGTCCGCTCGCTGATGTCGCACCCCACCCGACGTCATCTCTGTTGGTCTCCGGGTATAAAAGCAGCAGCCGACGCCATTTTCCTCAGTCTTTCTTGCCGTGGCCAAGCAGAAGCTGTTCGCAAGTGCCGGTCGGTCGGATCCAGAGATTACTTCTACGAATACTACTTGAAGACTTCTAAAGCTATACCTGCTGGGGACTCTTTCTTGCCTCAGCCGATGTCAGAAAAGTTAACAATTGTTTAACCTGTGGGAAACAAATACCTCATAAAGATTTCCACTCTTACTGTCTGCCTTGTTTAGGCCCAGCCCACGGCGTAGCAGCCTGTTCGCCTGTGCCTCTTTCAACCGACCTTTAGGCGCCGGTCGGAGTTTGCAGAACAGTTTTTCGGTACTGATTTACATTATGCCGCCGGATCCTCCGACTACCCAATCTTCCAAAAACGCAAAGATAAAGACCGACACGGTCCGGTTCCGGCCGAAACCACGGCAAAGCAAGAGTGTCTCGGTTTCGGCGAAACCGAAAAACTGCTCAAAGTACAGCTGAACCTATTCTTACAACTGAGGCCCCTGCTACAATTCTTGAATCGACCTCAGAAATTTTACCCACTACGGTGGTTGACTTATCAGACACCATCCCCTTGGATGTCTCTACCCCAGCACGTGGTGCTGCTAGGCCTCCAGCAGCCATGTCCATTAAGGCCTTCGCCAGGGCTAAAGCAGCCAAGACTACTAAATCAGTGCCTGTTAAACCCCCTCATCCAGGCCCTCTTCTAGTTCTCAAATGCTTTCTTTGGCAGAAGATTTAATTTCTTTAATTAGAGGATCTCAATCTCACCCAGACAGGGCCTCTCAGCCCCAGAGAAGAGACCTAGGGCAGAGCCCCTGAGCCAGTGTCTTCTGATGATTCTGCTGATGAATCAGACATAACTGACCAGCCTGAGGCTCCCTTCTCCAATTTTGAAGATTCTGATGCTGAAGAATCCATTCCAGCTGCTTCCCCACCAGAAGAATTCTCCTTTGGGGAAACCTTGCATGCCATGCGAGAACAGTTCCAATGGCAGCAACAGGATTTTTCAGACTCCAGAAAAGACTTAGGACCTTTCTGCACCTCCCACAGCACAGGCCCTTAGCTATACCTCCTGTTCTCTCTGTGGTGGATGATGCTTTCAATGATGTTTGCTCCGCTCCAGATTCTTTACCCCAGCCCTGCCAAACCAGACAGATTTTACAGGGTGCCAGATACTCATCACCACCTTTACAAGGCCCCACTTGCAGACCCAGAAACTATATCCCAGGGTCCACCACAGCTAAAACCCTATTCCTTCTGAAAGGGAAGCAAGGTCACTAGACAGATGGGGTAAAAGGTCTACACTTCAGCTACTCTCTCAGCTAGAGCTTTAAACTGTCAGTTTCACATGATACAATACCAAGAGTTTATGCTTGATCAGTTAACTAAAAACTAACTACTGATGAATCTCTTGATAAGAAATATGTATTAGAGATGGTAAATAACATACAACAGGTTAGCAACCATTCCTTAAAATGTGGCTATGATGCACTGGAGGCTTCATTTAGATCAGCCATGACAGGCACAGTGATAAGAAGGCATGCATGGCTAAAGGAACAAGCTTTACGGATCATGTTAAAGCTAAGTTGCTAGATGCTCCTATGGACAAGACAAGTTTGTTTGGTACACCTGCCCAGCAGGTTATGAAGAAAATGGAAGAAAAGGCAAAATCTGTTCAAACTGTTAAAGATTTCTTGCAGGTTCAACCCCAAGGTTTAGCAGGAACTGGCCTGCCAAAATTGGTCCTTTCCTGACTCCACAAAATTTCAAAGGGGCAGGAATAGACGTTCCAGAGGCAGAAACCAATCCAGAGGAGGTGCCTACAGAGGACGACAGTGGCAAGGTAACAACAGAGGCACAGACACAGCCACTGCCACTACATCAGCACAACCACAGTGACTTAATCCTAAATCCGCCTACCAGGGAACAAATAGCAGCTCCTCTAGGCGGAAAGTTAACCTTATTTTCAAAGAACTGGCACTACATAACAAAAGACAAGTGGATTTTACAAACCATAGATCAAGGTTACGGTTTCACTTCCACACTTTACCAGTCAAAGAGGAATGCCAAATCTACCTCCAAATCAAAAGCAGAGGCTCTACCAGATAATGGAGTTAGCAAACATGAGAGCTGTGGAAAGAGTGCCAACAGCAGAACAAGGAAAGGGGTTCTACTCCAGACTATTCCTAGTTCCAAGAAAGGAAAAAGTTGGAGACCAATTCTCGACCTGTCCACCTTAAATACATACATCATTGTCCCAAAATTCAAAATGCTGACCCTACAGCAACTTCTTCCCATGCTGGGCAAGGAGTCTTGGCTGGTAACTCTAGATCTCAAGGAGGCATACCTGCACGTCCCCATTCACCAATCTGCAGAAGATACCTCAGATTTCTTGCAGGATCAGAGCACTATCAATTCTCAGCATTGCCCTTTGGCTTATCTACTGCCCAGAGTATTCACAAAATGCCTGGCATCAGTAATCGCCCATTGCAGACTACAGGAATTCAAATTTACCCATACCTGGACGACTGCCTGCTACAAGGGACAACAAAAGCAAGCTGACAACAGATTTACAAAGGGTCATTTACTTGCTACAAGGACTGGGATACACAGTCAATTTACAAAAGTCAAGGCTGATACCATCCCAAACAAGGACATTCTTGGTGAATTGGACACAGTACAACAAATGGCATTCCTGACTACAGAAAAACAAAAAGAACTTCCTCTTTACTTCTTGGCACTAACAAAACTGAACAAGTTAACAGCAAGAAAATTTCTACAGGCCTTGGGCTTCATGGCATCATGCATAATCTTGGTCCCATTTGCCAGACTACATATGAGGAAACTACAGTGGTACCTAAAGAATTTATGGTCCCAACACAGACACAGTCTAGAAACAGAAATCCCACTAATTCCATGCTTAAAACAGGAGTTCCTATGGTGGGCTCAGGCATGCCAGTCAAACCCAGGCCTGCCCTTCCGCAGATGTCAACCAAGCCAGACCATCACAACAGACGCTTCAGACCTAGGATGGGGGGCCCACATGCTGGACAAATGCGTGCAAGGATTGTGGACACAGGATCAACTTCACCTGCACATCAATCTAAAAGAAATGCTGGCAGTAAAACTGGCAATCCAAAAGTTCAAACCATTCCTCAAAGAGGGCCAGTTGATGATAAGGACAGACAACACCACAGTCATGTGGTACATCAACAAACAGGGAGGCACTCATTCATACCCCTATGCAGAATGACCTTGGAGCTGTGGACCCTGGCACTCAGCTACAACATTCAGTTACAGGCAATATTTGTACCGGGGAAAGACAATACTCTAGCAGACATACTAAGCAGAACCACTTCGGATGCCCACGAATGGAAGCTGCACCCGGACATCTTCAAGACCATCTCAAAGAAATGGGGAATGCCACAGATAGACCTATTCGCATCACCTCTCAATCACCAGCTCAGAAAATTCTGCACAAGGACATTCCACCCACTAGCATGGAAAGTGGACTCACTCTCCTTCAACTGGAAAGGCCTAACAGCATATGCATTCCCACCTCTTCCTTTGATACACAAGGTACTACTAAAAATCAAGGAAGAACATCCAAGGATAATCCTGATAGCCCCAAACTGGCCAAGACAACACTGGTACCCACTACTGAAGAGCATGTCTCGAACAACATGTGGCCAATACCCTGATGCCTTTGATGTTAACTCAGAACAACTACAGCATCATACATCCAAACCTAAAACGCTGCAACTGACTGCATGGAACATCACATAGCAGCAGCTAATCCAGAACTTTCCCAAAGAGTTAAAGACATTATTCTTGAAGCACGCAGACCTTCAACAAGAAAGAACTATGCTGGAAAATGGAAAAGGTTTGTCATTTGGAGTACCGAAGAGGAAAAGATGTGTCAAACATAGATATGCCTAACATTCTGGAGTATCTGGCGAACTTCTTCATTCAGGCCTGTCCTACTCCTCCATCAAGATACATGCATCAGCTATTTCAGCAGAATACAGCTTTGATCCTCCTGTTTTTCAAGACCCTTGGCTCAGGCAGTTCCTCAGAGGAATCAAGAATGTAAAACCTCCAAGGAAACCACCATTACCAGCTTGGGACTTAAACTTTGTGCTAGAAAAGTTGACACTAGCACCCTTTGAACCAGCAGCAACAGCAGACCTACAACACCTGTCATGGAAAACTGCTTTCCTACTGGCAATTACTTCAGCAAGGAGGGTTTCAGAACTACAGGCCTTAATGGCAGTGCAACCCTTCCTGATCTTCCACCAAGATAGAGTGTCCTTGAGGACTAATCCTACATTTATGCCTAAGGTGGTATCCAGAGTATCTTTAAACCAGGCAATCCACCTACCTACCTTCTTTCCCAACCCACAAAACAGAGGGAAAGAATACTGCATACCTTGGATGTACATAGACAGCTACGCTACTACTTGGACAGAACAAAAATAGCAGAAAGACTGACCAACTTTTTGTAGCCTATGCAACAGGAAGGGAAGGAAAAGCTATTTCCAAACAGACAATCTCCAAATGGATAGGAAATTGCATACGATACTGTTACTCCTTCCATGGAAAACCAATTCCACAGAACATAAGACCTCATTCTACAAGGGCAACAGCCACTACCACAGCCTTCTGGTGGCAACCAAAGACATTATTGATACTTGGACCTCCGTGCATACATTTGCCAAGCATTATAATTTGCCTCTTTATTCCAGATCCCGAGCAGGGTTTGCCACTGCTGTACTGCAAGGGATCTTAAACACACCATAATCTACCTTTATCCTCCTCCCCTAGTTGGCTATGGTATTCTACCCACTTGTTATGACTGCAGATGCATCCATGAAGGACATAGTACAGTTTTGTACCTACCATAAATGTAGATGTCGAACTGGATAGCATCTGCAGTCAGCCCTCCTCCTTCCCTCTGTGGTACTCCTAGGGTGTTTACCCTCCTAATAGCTAGCTGTTGGGGAGTCTTTATGGTGTATTTGTTTGTATATATGTACATATATGCTTATTGTTGTGTTTACCTCTATCTATTTGGAAACATTGGCATCTATCCAAATTTTACCCTGCAAGAGGGCTACTGGCATCTGGGGCAAGAAACACTGAGGAAAATGGCGTCGGCTGGTGCTTTTATACCCGAAGACCAACAGAGATGACGTCCGGTGGAGTGCGACATCAGCAAGCCGGACGGACTTTGGAATCCGGCCGACTGCAGGGCTGCCTGACGACAGGACAACCCACTTGTTATGACTGCAGATGCTATCCAGTTCGGACATCTACATTTATGGTAGGTACAAAACTGTACTTTATGGGCTTTCTTTACTACTCTGTCAAGGTTCATTTGTCAGCCATGTTAGCATGTCTGCCACGGATACTTCTCTTTCAATGCATTCAAATGTCAAAATGTTTATGAAGGGGGTTTTGCGTGAGACATTTCCAAGAAAACCAGTGACCCCGCCTTGAGATTTTAAGTTTGTGTTAGAGAAGCGAACACTTGCTGCATTTGAATTAGCTAACCTGGCTGACTTGAGATTCTTAACACAGAAAACAAGTTTTGCTAATTGCTTTGATCTCTCCAAGAAGGATGTCTGCATTGCATGCTCTTATGGTGAGTCAACTCTTCCTCATTTTCTACAGGGACAGGGTTTCTTTGAGAACAAATCCTTCTTTTATGCCTAAAATGGCCTCTGAGTCTACTTTGTCATACTGTCCATATCCCTGTTTTCTTTCCTAAACATAAAAATAAGTGAGAGAGGATACTACATACCTTGGACATCCACCAATAAGTCTGGTACTATCTTGATAAATATGTCAGATCTTCATATCACTTTTACATTTCTTGTGAAGGTAGGCCTATGTCAAAGTATACTGTTTCCAAGTGGTTGCCTAAGGCTATTAACTTTTGTAGCACTCACAGTAACAAAACTATTCCAAGCAGGGTAAAGACCCACTCTACCAGGGTTTTGGCTTCATCAGTGGCGTTTTGGAAGGGGCTGGATTCTAGAAGTATTCTAGAGGCAGCAGTTTGGCCCTTTATACATACTTTTACAAAATACTTTAAGCTTGATTCCTTGCCTAGGTCTAGATCAGCTTTTGTATGACCATTCTTCAGAGGCTCCTGGGCTGTTCTCCTTCAACCTTCCAAAATTTGTAAGCTATGGTAATCTACCCATATAATGCGGGCTACTGCAGCAGTGGTTATTATGAACTTACACAACTGTATTATGTAAACTTACAGTAACAGTAGGCGTTCAAATGATTACTGCTGCAGTACCTGTACCCTCCCTCCATCCATCTTGTTTCTTGGTGTGTTGTTTATGTCAGGGTTGGTCTTTAATGGCTTACCTTACCTATTTTGGCCGGAAAGCTCTGAAAGGCTTGGCACCTACACTTTTTTCTTTTAGTGAGCTGAAGCTTTGGAAGCTGGCCAATTGTTATGTTTTTCTATCTGGATGCATGTGGATACCATTCCGTCTGTTCCAGAGAAGGTAGGTGCCCTGTCTAGGCCTCCAGTCATGTGGACTGAGATCCTTTCTTATCATCCTGAAGCTGACTGTGTGATATTTTTATTTTTTTTTGTCTGTCCAGCATAGATCCCAGAGACCAGAGCACTTTGCCAGCTAGGAAGGAGTTTAAAAACTCTGGAACTCTGGACGAGTAAGGCAAGAAGGCTTTTTTCTGCAGTGTTGGAGCTCACACCCCCTAAACTAGTCTCTCCTTTTCTGGTCCCAGTTCTCTCAAGTAGATAAATCACTGCAAAATCCTTTCAGACCTTCTGGATTCTGGGTTCGGAGTTGGGGGGGGGGGGTCTTGTCCAAACCCTTACCATGGCTTCTGCAGCGGGCATCTATGTGTCATGCTACAGTTTTAATCTTTAATGCTGTAGGGAGATCGACAGCTTAGAAACTTGCCCTTACTGGCTAGCATGATTCATCTTCTCTGTTTTAAATGGTAAACATGAACAGGCTATCCTGGATGCCTTCTTTTGAATTCCTGTGTGGGTAGGCATTTCTATGTTAGGTAGAAGATCCCTCAAAGAAGAAAATGAACCCTTATGACTGTTGAGGATCTCTGTGACCTATCCTCTGTATGTTCTGAGTTAGGCCAACCTCTGGGAAAGAAAATTCTATTTGTAGACTTCAGAATCCTTGAGAATCACACTGTTCCTTTCTAAGACTGTTCCAGCTGTATTTTCCAGGAAGGTATCCCCAGTGGAGTAGTGTCCACTTTTTTTGAACGTAGACAAGGACTTTCTTTAGAATGAGGACAATGTTCTTTTTTTCCTAACTCGTTCCCATTCCCTTTTGATACCAGATTTTATCTTTTCCTGGAAATTGGTAACTTCAGTAAGCACATCGGTTATGCCAGTTTCTGGATGTTGACTGTCAAGGTAGTTAGGCCCTTGTCACCGCACGATACCTGAATAGTATCGCTGATCATGGTATCTATGTTTTGGCACATAATTATTAGGGCTAACAGGTTTCTTCTGTTCCCTCCTGGAAGGCAGAACTTTCACTACAGAGTGCTACCATCTAGGTTAAGTTTTGCACTAGCCAAGTGCTATCTATTGTGGTGTACTCTTTGTAGAAGACAGACCTCCAAATGGTCTATTATGTAGGTCGCTGGCTCCTGTTTGCCCTGTTGAGGGGCATTTTGGTAGTGTTCCAAACTTGGGCACTTTGTTGATTGCAGGTACTACAATTATTCATAAAGTTGAAGGAGGTCATTCTGAATTCGTATCATAGAATTTCCTTCATCAGGACTTGGTTGGAGGTGCTTTGTTGTTCATTCCTGTCTTGAAAGAGGGCTCAAGAAATAATGTCTTTAGCAGCATAGGTGAGGACACCATAGACTCTCAAGTCTAGACTGTGTACTCCAGGCTTAATGATTGCCATAATTTTCATATCGTCTTCCACACCTGAGGTTGCAGGTGATGCACTGGATGTATGAGATGTTGGTGACTGTAGACTCACTATATGCTTACAGATGACTTGGTGTCAGATCATATTATCAGGCTTTGGAGTGCCACTGTGGATATTCTATTCATGTAGCTAAACTCATTCCAAGGACTTGACAATGTAGGCTTTGCTGGCAGAGTAAGAAGCCTATTTCAGCTTGCAGCAGCCAAGAGAAGTGGATCACACTCTCCCCACATAAGACTCTGAAGGATGAGCTGAGGTGGAGTCAAGCCTTCTGTGGTATGGCAACTACTCTATTTTGTTGTACTTTAAGAAGAATGGCAGCACAAACTTTTTCTCCCCTTTTTGAAAGGTAGTACTGGTCTAGCAGTGGGTAAAGTCGGTCATAGTATGACTTTCGGTCATATCCAAGGAGAGCTGAACATACTGGTGGGCATCTTTAGCAAGTCATTCAGTCCTATCTGACATTTAAGAATTTTGTCTGGTTAGTGTTCCAGGAAGGGGGCATGACAAAGATAGACTTGCTTGTGACATAAGATAGCAAAGTCCTTCTTGTCTGCTTTGTATAAAAGGGAATGGGGGGGGGGTAACTGGCAGTGGATATGTTCGCCACTTATGGACTAGAGAGTCTGCTTGCAGTCTCACCGTCCATTCATACTCTGAAGTCTTTAGTCTGTTATTCAGATCACCTATTCTTATGCTCCTGCGCACGATGCTTATAATAAACTTAAATTCGTGGTCTTCTCTATTTTCATCCATGTGTTTTTCAAGTGCATTTTTTTAACATTTCTGCATATTTCAGATTTATGTTCTGTTGTATGATCCTTTGGTCTTTGTGTGCACTTACCCACATAGACGGAAGGGCACTTTATACAGGTAGCAAGGTACACCACATTAGAAGTAGAGCAGGTAGCATAACATTTGAATGTACATTTTACATGTCTTATTGGATGTATAAACTCGACACTGTTTTATGATGGCCTTACAACAGTAGCAGTTATCACAAGGAAAAGTACCTACTTTGTGTTTAACATTTTGTTGTTTCAGATCCTTATAACAAAGGTATTTTTTTAAAGTTTGCACAGTTCCTGTAGGCAAAGTAGGGTCTCTCTTCCACCAGTTGTTTCACCTCTGGCCTAGAGCCTAGTAATACCCAATGCTGAGATGTAATATTTTTAATATCATTAGTCTTTCTAGTAAACCTAGTTATGTAGTGTAAGGGACCTTGTTCCCTTACATAATCCCTGAGGGGGGGGGGGTTCTTTCTTTCTAAAATATGGTCTTGCACTACCCTGTCATTAATCACATCAGTTTTTAAACTTTTATCCCAAGTCTCCATCATGGTGTCTGAAATTTCTGGTCTTTTTATTTTGACATCACCCTTGTTTCTAATTCTTATTCTCTGGATCACTTCCCAACAGTTGTGGTTGGACTATCAGGTGACAAAACTCAGGGTGCTGAATACCAGCCCATTCTTATGCTTGTAAAACAGACAGCCAGGATTAGATATCTTTCCCATGGATGTGTATTATTAATGTTTGTTCACATTCATTATTTTTAGTGCCAAAAAAGACAGGGGACTGGAGACCAATCCTGGATCTCTGTTTACTAAACAAATTCATCAAACCTAAAAAATTCCAGATGGTCACAGTACAGTCCATTCTCCTCTTTATGGGGAAGGACAACTGGATGTACTCTGTAGACCTCCAGGATGTGTATTGCCACATAAAGAGGGACAAACACTCAGAGTTTTCTCCGCTTCCAGCTGGGAGCCAATCATTTTCAGTTCAGGGCACTGTCCTTTGGTCTCTCGACAGCCCCCAGAGTGTTCACCAAATGCATGGCAGTCGTAGTAGCTTATCTCCGACTACAAGGATTCCAAGTGTTTCCATATCTAGACGATTGGCTCCTTACCGCCATGTCCAGGAATCTTCTCATTCTCAGTCTCTTTTACACTCAAGGCCTTGCTCTTCGCTTGGGTATAATGATCAACATGGACAAATCCCACATGTTTCCATTAAGAACACTGGAATTCACTGGAGCGATCTTAGACACAATGTCCTGTCAAGCTTCCCTCCCTCCTCACAGGCTTTCAAAAATAAGAAACCAGATCCAAGTCCTCCTCCCGCAGACATCTGTACCTGGCATGCCTTGTACTACAACTATTGGGCTCTATGGCAGCAACCATTGCCTTGGTACCACTGGCAAGGTTGCACATGAGACTGTTGCAGTGGCTCCTCTTATCACAATGGTCGATCTTAACTCACCCACTTGACCACATAATATGCCTTACAAACCTTTACAAGAAACAAATGCTTTGGTGGATAAAGCCAGAATCACATCTTTGATGTCGACCTTTCTGTCTCCCTAGCCCAGGGCCACGGTGACCAGAGACGCTTCCCTGTTACGGTGGGGGGACATTTCCAAGGAAAGACAGTCCAAGGCACCTGGTCCCCTATGGAGGCCAATTTGCACATAAATGTCCTGGAATTGAGGGCAGTTCTTTTAGTGTTGCAAGTGTTCCACACATCCCTTCCTTTCGAGACCATTGCAATTCAGTCAGACAACATGTCAGCCATCTGGTATATCAACAAACAAGGTGGAACCAGGTCTTACCCCCTGTGTCGGGAAGCCATGAGAATTTGGCATTGGGCGATGGCTTCCAACCGCTTTCTCATAGCAATGCACATTCCCGGGAGTTCCAGTTTTATTGCGGACAATCTGAGCAGGGTACAATTCTGATGCCTCATGAATGGTCTCTCAATCCTATAATAGTGGGTCAGATCTTTCATCGTTGGGGGAGGCCTTGCTGCAACCTGTTTGCTTCTCCCCTAAACAACAAATGCAGAAGCTATATTGCCCTGATCCCCCCTCAGGTGGAGTCACCGAGGGATGCTCTGATGCACAATTGGCCCCCGGATCTGCTGTATGCCTTTTCCCCCATTTCCCCTCGTCCCGAAATTCCTCCGGAAAGCTCAAAGGTTGAGAAGCAAAGTGATCCTCATTAGCCCCATCAGGCCTAGTTCCTTTTCTTATGGCCTCACCTGATTCACAGCCCGTGGATCCTGGATCAATCCCAAGGTCTGCTGTGTGATCCTCATGGACTTATTCACCCCAATCTCCACAGGCTCAAGCTCACAGCTTGATTTCTCCACTTCAGATGATTGCCAGGCTGCCTGATATTTCATCCCATTTGCGAGGTTCTTCTGGCTTCACACAAACCTTCCACCATTAAAATGTATTCTAGTAAGCAGCCTAGGTTTTCTAGATGGGCCAAAGAACAGAACATAGATCCCTTTTCCATGCCTATTCAGAAGAACTTACAATACCTGACTACCTTATTGCACACAGGAGCTTCGGCATCAACAATTGCAGTGCATTTAGCAGCTATTGCAAATTTTCACAATATAATTGACAATTCATCTATTATGTCACGCCGACTGTGCAAGACTTTCATGAAAGGAGTATTGCATATTAAACCTCCGGTCAAGCCTCCTATAGAGTCATGGGACTTGACTTTGGTGCTTTAGTCGTTAAGTCCTCCCTTCGAACCTTCTAATTCCTGTGATACAAAATGTTTGTCTTGGAAAACTCTCCTTCTAGTATCCCTTACCCCAGTGTGAAGAGTATCAGTGTTGCAGGCCTTGATTTTCATAGGGAAAGAGTGGCCCTACGTCCTGACCCCTCCTTTTTGCCCAAGGTCATTTCTGGGTTTTCCATTAATCAATCTATTGACCTACCGGTTTTCTTTCCTCACCATTCAAATAGAAGGGAATACCTTCTGCATATCCTCTGTTCAAAGGCAACTCCGTTTCTACTTGGACAAAACTAAATCTTTCAGAAAAACAGATTGTTTGTGGCCTTTGTAGGACCCAGATTGGGTAAGCCTGTTTCCAAAATGACTCTTCTTGGCTCAGAAACGCCATTACTTTCATCTATCATCAGAACAAAGTGTACTTACCTTCCAAAATAAAGGCTCACTCTACTAGATCGATGGCTACTTAAGTGGCTTTTCATTCTAGAGCCTCTATGGATGATATTTGTGCAGCAGTCACTTGGGCAAGACCTCATACCTTTATCACTCATTACAAATTGGATTTGGCCTCCAGGGGACAAGCATCTTTTGGTTCTATGGTGCTCAGGAATTGTCCTTCCTTAGGGCCACCCAGGACTCAAGTAGCTGGGGACTCGGACCTAACAGTAAGGAATGAATAAAGATTTAAAACATCAGCTAAAGAAGTTATGTCTTACCCTAACGTTCCATCTATGTTGTAGATTTTTATTCATTCATTACTTCCTGCCCTCCTTCCCCCTGCCTGGACTCCTGGTGGACTTTAGGATTTCCTTATTAGTTAAGGTATCTGCTCAGAGCCTCCCACTATCACTATTATTACTTTTATACTATAATGGCAGGCAGACTCGATCTGAAGAGACTATGAGAGGGGCATTGTGGGTAGGTCTTAGCTGAGAGTTTTTGGCTGGCTCGAGCTTGGTAACGACCATGTCGGTTCCGAGGACGGAACCAAAGTCCTAACAGTAATGAATGAATAAAGATCTACAACACAGATGGAATGTGTTATGGTAAGACATAACTTCTTTTTTTTTTTTATTATAGCCTGTATTTTGCATGTAATAACATCATGCAAAAGAACACATTTAAAAACAGATTTATTCTGTTTCAAATTTCCACCCTTAGACTGTCTCTTATTATTAGTGTTATATTTATGTGCATCTGAAAAAATAGGGCAAAGATGTTCCTTAGTCTGTTGTTGAACCTGTGTAGTTACTTGTATGTCTAATTCTTTATAGCCACTAGCTAAAAAATCACTTGGTAACAGATAAATTGATAAATGGGTTAGTAAATTTGATAAATATATGATCTTCTTTTACTATATATTTAATTGCTCTAATTGATGATAGTTTTTATGCCTGAGGAAGCCTGTGAGGGTAAAAGTTTGTTATAAAGCAGCGCAATAAATTTTTATAGATATTAGAACGTCATGGTGCTGTTTTTATTTTTTTTATTGTTTGGTTTTTAGTAAAACCAGCTTTATCTGTGTGGTGGTAAAATTGTTTTGCTTTAAACCAAGACTTCATCAGGTAGCTCCATTTAAAAAAAAAAAAAAAAGTTTAAATCTCCCAGTCAAATTACATAGACGAATATGTAATTAATAAGGAATCCCTAATCATAACACCCCCCCTTTGCTCCTTCTTTTAACCCCTTCAAGTCTACACAATTTAAAATTTAATTAAAACATTTATTAACAAAGAAATATTTTAATCCAATGTAACACAACACATTTTTAGATGTTCATAGCTAAAGAACGATTCATCTTTCTAAAGATTTTAGTCTTAAGTACACTGACAATTGAAAAATGCTTGTTTAACCTTGGGTAATTGGTTACATTTAACAGCAACTGCCAATAAAGTTATTTCTTTATTTTACGTGGTTGTTTTATAATTGTTTTATAATTGAGTTATTAAAGTATGCTTCGCAGTGGTACGAGTGCCTTTGAGTTCCTTTTGTGCTTTGTATTATAAGTTTGTTTGTGGCAATTTGCAATATGGCTAGAGATAAAGGAAAACAAGGATTAACAAAAATACACCAGAAAAACACCCGGGGAGACAAAAAGAGTTGTTTTTAGCTCAGTTAAAGTTTAATGTTCACTATTCTTCCAACAGACTTCCTCAGAAACTAACTTCTGTCACGCAATTACACATATTTAAATAGATTCAATTTTAAAACGAACCAATCACCACTTAGAATCAATAAATCAATTAACTTGATAAATTAAGTTTTAAAAAAACTTGTGACATCACCACAATACTAAATAAAATAAGTAAAAGAACTTAAGAATTACCAGTGGTAATTTTCTTGTTTTTTTAAAAAACACTGTGTTCACCATATCATTCAGCCCAGGAGAAATATACGAGGCAAGTTTGAGTTGCCATTCAGCTTCTCTCTGTTCTACAAGGTTCTTATAATTCCCACCCCTTAAATCCTGTCTCACTTGTGATCAATTTTTTCCAGCTGGCACAAACTAAAGAATGTTTGTACAGAGCATTGCTAAGATGTTTAGTTTTTATACCATACTGGTGCTCCTGTTTTCTCTTCTGCAAACTTCTAGTAGACATTCCAACGTAAAAGTCTGGACAGGTTTACCGAAAAACCACCTAATTTAATCAACCCCTGTGTCCTGTGGGATGCAGGTAAAAAGCGATATGTCAGATGTGAACATAATCAAGTTGTTTAAAAACATGGAAAGTAAAAAAAAAAAAAAAAAGTAACAGAAATTGAGAATAAAGAGTTAGAAAAATGGATTTCTTTAAACGAGCTAGATATAGTATTATGACAAGTGAATATAGATTTGGCTGCAGGACCAAATTGAACATGGTAAGGGATTGGCAAAAAATATATATTTTTAAAGGTTTTGAATGAATGGTTAAATGAAAGTTTTCCGTATAAAAATATGTAGTGGAATGCTTAAAGGAAAACTCCACCCTCTTCTTTAGTTTAACTCAGTCCTTAGGCTGCTTTCTCCCTCCAGTATGGTTCCAGTATCTTGTAGGTACCAGAAACTTGTTTGTACTTTATAAAACTTTCATTTCCTTGCCTTGGAATCAAAGGAAGTGAAAGCCCACCTACTTTTTTTAAACTTAACTTCTCACCTACTTTGTAGATGAATTTGTCTCCAACTGCATTACATACCACAGTAAGAGAAATCCGCAGTTTAAACTGTGAGGTACTGCTGTCAATCTTACTTAGGCAATTAAGACAGAAAGCTGTGAGACTTTCCACTGTCTTTTATTGCAGAGAGGAAAACTTACACTTATTCACAGCTGCTTCCAATGTAGCCATGCCTTTCATAGCAAAACAAAGCAATTAGGTCAGTCAGGAATTTAAAGGTAGTTGTCACCTCTTCTGACAAATTTACATAAACAGTATCAGAGTGTTGAAGTGCTGGTTATTTATATGCCTTTATATTAGGATGACTTAAATGTAGCATAAAAATTTTCTGTGACATTTAGAGAAAAGTCAGAAAATATTTTTTCTTGTAAAGTATCAGCACATTTACCATTTTCAACACCTCCACCCCCCCACCCCACCCCCAGACAGTACAGAACTGCCCAAATCAGGACTACTCTGCAGAAGGAAAGACAGGTGGCAGCCTTATCAACTAGGTCAACTGATCCTGTTATGAAAACGTTCTTTGTTTTTTGTGGCATCCTTCCAGAAGAGGTGCATATCTGGTACACAGATCAATGGTAAGAAACACCCACTGACTTTGAGTCAGTCCTTACACATTGCATTCTGTTCCCCCTCAACAGTAGCATGGCCGGCCTTAGGCATAGGCCAACTAGGCAGTCGCCTAGGGCGCCACTCTAGCAGGGGCGCTTTTTCAGTATTTATTTAATGTAGGTAGACCAGGATGGGGGAACTGGGTGGTGTGGTGGGGGAGCTGTGGAGCCCTTTTGCCTAGGGCACCAGTTGACCTAAGGCCGCTCCTGAACAGTAGTATTTGTCAGCTGTACATGATGCAGCAAGGATTATTTACTGCAGTGAGCATGGGAGAGGGTCTGTCAATTCCTTTAGAACTGCACAAGAATCCCTTTACACAAACCTTCTATTTACCTACTTTCATTAGCTGGAAGTAGCTAACAGCTGTTTATAATATTGAACAAGCTGTGACACACACAAATGAGGGTTACTCAAGGAAATATAGAAACAGTTTTGTTACTGAATGTGTGTTAGTTGATATTGCTTCACACTCTTACAATTCCATCTTGATGGCATGAGAAAACACCACCACTTCCATATGTCTAGCATGACTCCTATAAAGTAGACTTGAAATGTATTCTTGAAAGAAGGAATGAAAGCAAGAAAACAAGATCGTTACCCTGGCAGGCCCCATCAACCCCATTTTGTGGGAAACGCATTAAAATTGTAAAAGAAGCACTTACAGTGATTCTGAAGCATTCTAATAGCTCAGAAGACAAAGATACAATGAAAAAGAAAACATATTTTTTGAGGTCTAAAGTGGAGTTTTCCTTTAAAATTTATACGGAAAAGGAAGATAAAAAAACAAACCGGAAACCAATATTGAATTATATTGATAAGATCTTTATGAAAATAATACAAAAGAGATTTGAAACTAAATGGAAAATATTACGGAAGATAATATTAGTATAAAGGGGAAGGAATGTCAAGAATTAACGATAAATTGTGGATTTTATGAACAGAAAATATGATAGGAGACCTTAAGGCATTTCACACAATTGGACATGAAATCTTATGAGTAATGAAATAATTTCCTATCTTTCTCACTTATATAATATTATGTATGTCCGTGAATAGTAATAAAGTAGAAATACTTGTACATGGCTGGTTAAGCCAAGAAGTACATATGAAGAGTTGTGTAAGACAGGAATGTCCAGTGAGCTGTATACTCATTAGTTACAAATGTGATAGTATGTAAAATAAATTATAAAACAAAGGAGGTGGAGAATATAATACCTGAATGGTTAAGAATTCCAATTCTGTTAACATATGCAGATGACATTATAATAATTGCAAAAAGCAAAATTTGGATAAAAGAAGTAATAACTGGCACAAAAGAGTGTCCTGAGATGATGGGGATGACTTTAAATAAAGATAAAAGTAAAGGTTTAGGTGATGTAGAAGATGGGGAACATATATTTTCCATAGGTTCATAGTTTCATGGGGGTTTACTAGGCTACGACCACAAGGGCCGTTTTAAGTCTAGCCATGCATCACGAATCTCTGACAAGTTCTGGCCACCTTGATAAGTGTAAGCATGAGCCTGGGAGATGAACCATTTACAGGTTACCTGTTTGTATTAGAGACATAAATGCCAAACCAGGGATGAATTTCCAGTTTCCCATCCAATTGTCCAAGTTGCACTTGAATTGAATTAGGGAGAAACTCTGTTCACATGGATGGGGAGCCTGTTCCATAGGCTGGATAGTCTCTGGGATATATACCTATCTCTCCAGCAGGTCCTATTGATATCACAGGCAAGGTTTAAGTCTTTAGAACTGGTAATTCTGGTACTTTTTGTTTTGTGGATATGCAGGAGGTCCATCAGAGTGGGATCTGGCAATGCCCTGTATGCCAGGCATAGATCTCCCCTCAAAAGCCTGTAAGAGACAGAATACAGGGATAGGGCCTTGAGGCCATCAGCATAGGACATATTACTTGCGCGCTATATTCTTTTAGTGAGGAACCTCGGTGGTCGTTCCAGTTGTTGGATATGCCTGGTTAGGTACATACCAAAGGGGGCATTTTACTCAATGATAGGTCTGATGAATGCCAAATACAGTGGAACAGTGACTTCCTTGGACTTAGATGCCATACCTTTGTTTATAAGTTGTGCACCATAGAATGATTTCCTCACCACTGTAAACACGTGATGATCAAAGGCTAGATTACGCTCTCTCTGTGTCCTCAAGTAACTGACTACTGGGTCAACTCTAACGGGTGTGTTGTTAATATGATAGTTACCAGGAATGGATGAGTTCCCAAAGGATCCTATTATGCATTTCTTGGCATTTAGTTTTAGTCCATGGCTCTGACACCAGTTGTTTGTCTGTGACCGCCCCTCCTGGAGAACATTTGTGTCAGTATGAGATTCAATGGCAGCTCCTAATTTGCAATCATCTGCAAATTTAGTCAGCCAGAGACCACTGACATTAGCCTTGACTTCTGAGAAGTAAATTCCAAAAGGAGCAGTCCAAGGTCTGATCCGTGAGTACATCCACTTGTGACTGGCCTCTTTGTAGAGGTGTACTCCCCGATTCTAACTTACTGGATCCTGTCTGTTAGCCAGTTGGCTATCCACCGGGTGACATATGGGTTTGCACCTAACCTCTTGAGTTTGTCAACAATGCCTGAGTGGGGTATTGTGTCAAATGCCTTGGCCAGGTCAAGGTAGGGCAGTGTAAACAATTTTGCCCTCATCCATTACTTTGGTGAACTTCTGAAAAAAGTCCACCAATGAGTGAAATTTCTCTATTAGATATAACATTTGAGAATAAAGATGCAAGTAGAATTCAATGAAAAGAAAAACAATAGAAGAAATAAAATAAACCGGTCTCTTTTCTGGAGAACATACAAGTTATTCTGAAAAAAAGGCTTATTTGATAAATTCATTGCTGATGGAGGAAAATAGTGTACTTAGCAAGCATATTTATGTTGTCAGCAGTATTTGAAAAGGAATTATTGCAGATCATTTATATGGGGTTCTAGATTAAACCCAGAAAAAAGAGGAGTTTTGTGTATAAATAAGGAAGGAAGAGGTTAGGGTCAATTAAGTATATGCTGCTTTATTAAACTTGTACAAAGTGTTAAACTGGATAAATGAAAAAGATGAGATTAGTAGTAATATTGTATTAATATAAGTATGATAAATTAGTAAAAAAATAGTGCAGAAATGAAGAAATAAAATGTTGCCAAGATAAAGTATTTTGTGGAAAATAAAATTTGATATAGAAAAAATAGAAAAGTTTGGTATGAGAATGTAATGATAAAACATTGCTTTGAAAATTACAGCTATAAAATAAGAAGCAAATTGTATAATGAAAAGGTAGAATGTCAAAGATTTTTTGAGGAGCCTGGTGAAAGAAAATATTTCATATAAGAAGAAAACTACTCAAGAGTAAACAATTATGGGAAAATATGTGTGAAAGATTTTTTGAAGATATAAAAACTGGATAAAATACACATTGATATGATTAAATATGGATATTATAAGAATAGAAGTAAAGAATATTTTTAAAAGGGAAGATAAAAAAGTCATTTTTAGTGTGTATGGATTCTATGGAGTGACACAATAAATGAAATTATCTTTAATGGTAAATTAATTTTAGCAACAATATTAAGTAAAATCAATTGGTGGTTATAGAAAAAGAATGGGGTCTAATAAGGATGAACATTTAGTATGGTTTTCTAAACAGATTTATCTATATATTTGTACGTTTGTAAATATTTGTAAATATAAAAGACCCTTGCTGCTCTTCTCAGTAGGTGTCATGGGATCTTTTACATCCACCCGAGCTACCACCACGTCAAGCAGATGGGGCCTTGGTTTAACGTCTCATCTGAAGGACGGTAGACTCAGAAGTGCAGCACTCTCCTTATGCTGCAGTGCAGTTTAAGCATTCATTCTTCCTGTTGTGGGAATAGATCCCACAGTCTGCACCAAAGGTGAGTATGCTATCTGTTATACCACTGACACTGACTGTCAAAGAGCTGGTTTCAGATGTTGAGGTTTCTGTAAAAGAATCTTTTGGGTCATCTGTGGTTGGTTCTGCATGCATATGCACCATTTATGGGGAAAAATGTTTTATATATATGTATTTATTTGTATACTGAGTCAGAGTGATATGGAAAATATATTGAGAATGGAAAGCACATAATAATAGGACTTTCAACTTTGGAGATGTTATGCTTTCCATCAAGGGGCTGAAAATAATCATCAAAATAGGACAAGTTAAGGGCGTTATTAAAGCAGTAGTACTTCCAGTGGAAATGCCATTGTTGCTGAGTAAGAACTCTTTAAAGGGCAGAAACAGATGAAGAAAATGGCAGCACAGTGATATTTAAACAGCCACTGACTATTAAATTCACTAACTCTGAACAGTATTAGGTCAACATTTTAAAGACCTGAAGGAGTATAAACCTTAATAATGTTAATAAACAAAACACGAAAGAGTAAAGACCTCCCATCTTCTTTTTGTGGGTGATTTAACTATGCAGTTTGTCAGAGAGCTGAAAGCACAACTGTAAGTTGTCAAAACTTTATCTGATGATATAAGAATGTCATTTGGTCTTGCTAAATGTGCAGAAGCAACGTTTAAAGCAGCTAAGCTGCAGCACCAAGAAAATATCAGTCTGGGACAGGAATGTGATATAAAAGAACGTGAGCAAAAGGGAGTGTATGAATATGTGGGAACTGAAGGATCAACAGTAAAACATGAACAAATGCTAGTAGAACTTAGTAAGGAATATGTTAGAAGACTAAAATTTAATATTGAAAACAGCTCTGACATCTAGGAACAAAGTCCAGGCTATAAACCAGTTTGCCCTTCCTGTCAAAACTTGTAGTTTTGGAGTGATTGACTGGCCCCAGAATGATTGGATCAGTTGGACAGGAAAACAAGAAAAATGCTTCATGCTTTGGTTTATAAAATATCATTGCATACCAAGATTATGTATTGCATGTCCTGAAGGAGTTATGGGCCTCCTCGTTATAGATTACATGTATAGCTCTGCAATCATAGGCCTCCACACATCTACTGGCCTCAGAAAATCCAAATGTAGTGAAAGTTCAAAAACACGAGACTAAGTCTAAGATGATTTCTCTGCTTAGTTTAGCAAAAGCATATTGGCGTCAAGCGGGAATGGAATTCACACCTGAAGCAGATAAAAATCAGGCAGCAACTGAATGTGCCAAAACACAAAATAAAGAAGGCAACACATCTAGAAAATGCATAAATATAATTGCAAGTACAGAAAGCTCTTGGAACAACCACATGTCGGCCAGGACCAAAAGCAGGAATGGTTAAGGAGAGGTGAATTTAAACCAAAAGACTAAAGGTTAGTCTTGGCAGCCTACGATAGTGGATTTCGTACGTGTTGATTCACAAAGTCCATTGAACATGTGGGAGAAACAGACAAATGCAGGCTTTGTAAAACAGAATTGTAGACAGTCTCACATCTTGTTGCTGGGTGTGATACACTAATGGCCAAAAGGCTGTGTGCTGAAAGGCATGATAATATGACAAGACTGTTGCATCGGGGATGTTGCAAACATTATAATATTGAAGTAGCTGAGTAGCATTCAAAACATGAGCCACAAAGCATTATATAAAATGATGCATTTTATATCACATGGGATCACCCATTACCAAGAGTTCAAAAAACAGATGCAAAAAAAGAAAAAAAAAAAAACAGCTATAGTAGTCCAGGAAAAGAAGATAAAATTACCATTGATCATTGAAATTGCTGCACACAGTGACTACAGTATCTTGCGTACAGAGACACAAAGACATAAAATACCAGGATTTATAGGCAGAAATGAGGGCAATGTGGATGAAGGATACCTAGACAGTTCCAGTAGTAATATGGGCAATGGGTCTTACAAAAAAGTATTTACAGTCGTACTCGAATATGTTTCTGATACATGTAACTCCATATGAATTGCAGAAGGAGTTAATACTGGGCACATTGCGGGTGCTGCGAACAGCACTTCTGGCTAACATCAGAATTTGAAACAATTCTAATTTCATGAGCTTTAATCATACTTTGACTTAGGAATGGGGTCCATTCTAGTCATGGTATTAGAAACCCGAAAGACTTGGAGAAATTGGAAAAAAAATGATTTTGAGAATGAATTCCTCATGCTTTCAGAAAACATGATTGGAGAGGAGAAGCACAAATGTTTTAAGAAAACATATCTTCAATTTGGACACGTTTCTTTGGAAAGAGTACAGAAAATGCTTTGTACTTCAGGAAACAAGGGTTAGTTATTCAGTAAAAATGACAGTGATAGAATGAGAGACTTACAACAGTGATCCAAAAGAACTCTAAAAATAAAAATCGGGATGTAATGAACTGAGTAGAGTAGACTTTACCATTTAACTTATTCAGTCTGGAGCAGCTCAGATAATGCTAACTGCTTACTTCCACCATAGGGAACAATAGTGCAGCCTGAGCTCATTTTCAGAGAATCCGTTTCTAATGTCCTACAGAAAACAAACATTTGTAACTCTTTAACTATAACAGTAGACTAAAAATTTAAATGCAAAAGTTGTTCATTAGAAACAGATCTTAGCAGCGATGTAAATGTTGATGGTAATATGTAATTTATTTGCTGAGGAATACAGATGTTATGCATATTTTTTACTTTTTTAATTAAACAAATCACAATATGTCTGTGAGCATACCATGTAGACCCATAAAAATTGTAATTAGTGTGAATATCATGTTTAAAATTATACTCTGTATTGTGTGACATGGTATTCACAGAAATGTGATAAATATTTCTTATAATCTGACAGTTAACCAAAGCATAATATTTCATCGCCAGACAGAGGTGTCAGTGTACAGGTTGTATGACTTGATGTAAGCTTTGAAATGATCAATCATTTGTGCTGTCCCCATGCCCCTTTGCAAAGATATGGGTATAATAATGAAATATCATAATTTCTGTAATGTGACAAGCTAAGTATTTGATTTCTGCCCATGTCATATTTTTTGGAGAATTTGTATTTATTTGTTCTGTTGTCAATATTGGACTTCACCCGTGACCTTGCCTTACTTTCTTGAACAGATATTGACAGAAATTATGACAAAGATATTAATTTTCATAGTCCAACAAGTAAACGAAGTATGATATCTGCCCATGTGTGCTACTCATATTTCGTGTCACTGCATGAAGTTGCACATTTTGATAGTTGCTTCAAAATGCATGGTATGCTGTAATTCATTCTGAATGCACACTGTCTCTAACAGAACTTCCATACTGTTATGTAACTTAGAACTTCTCTCCTGTAATGAATTGAAATGAAATGCTACACATCCAAAATATTGAATTAAAATACCAGAATAGCATTGCCCCTTTATTCACTACATTATACACTCTTGATGGGGATCTTTGTTTTGTCTTCCTTGACATTTGGCTCTCAGTGGTCCTGGTTCTCTTGTACTTTTGCAGAACAGCAAATAAGTAAATCACAGTGGCGTGACTGGTTCATTATACAGTACCTTTCCCTCCTTTTGGAGTGGACTTATACTGCAAGGTTCATTACCCGGTACTTTTCTCTCCTTTGGAGTAGACTTGTACTGCAAATTAATTAACTTATAACAGTCATTCTCTAATTAAATATTTTAGTCACACTGTAAACCTCAGCATGACAAATCATGGCTTACAAAATATGCAGTGTGACTGGGCACTTTGCTCAGACTATTTTGCAGTATTTCCAGAAATGAACACCAAACAAATATCACAAAGTGCACACTCATTCAGGGAAAATGCAAGTCTTATTTAGGTTTAGTTTGGTGAAAAAACATTGACTGGGAATAAATTCAAAGCCTAATTGTGGATTTATTGATCTTACAAAATGTGTCATAAATACAGATGATTGCATAACATAAAATTACATTAAAGGAAAAGTTTCAGACAGAAAGCCACTCACTACTTCTAAGTAAGTGTGCAACATCAGGTGAGGTGAACCTGCTATAGTATAAAGGAGAAATATAACCAAAAGGAGTGTGTCAAAACTGGAAAGAAACACGCAGGAACCAAAAAT
The DNA here is from genome assembly GCF_019279795.1 of Protopterus annectens. Taxonomy (NCBI): domain Eukaryota; kingdom Metazoa; phylum Chordata; order Ceratodontiformes; family Protopteridae; genus Protopterus; species Protopterus annectens. Next base: position 691,788,490 of record NC_056729.1, on the reverse strand, counting down.
AACAAATCCACATCAGCCCAAGAACCAAGATGGGGAATTGAATCCAAGTTTATTGAACACACCAAGATAAAAATGCCAAGTTGAGCGCTTTCTTCCCTCACTGGAAGTTCTGAAGAAGTCCAATGAGGGACAAAAGCACTCAACTTGGCATTTATTCCAGTGAGGGATGAAAGTGCTGAACGTGGCATTTTTATCTTGGTGTGTTCAATAAACTTGGATTCGTTCCCCATCTTGGTTCTCGGGCTGACGTGGATTTGTTATTTTTAATAAAGGAGAAGTATCCAACCATGGCGATGCATGCACAACTATAAATCACAAAACAAGGTTAACCATCACTTGCAGTGAAAAATTACTGCCTAAAAAACAGGATTTGCTTGTAATTAACTGCTCTCACTTACAATGTTTACTAATAGAAAACTGTTGCAACCTTTATTCCACGGGGCTGGAGACAGATGGATTTCTGACTATCAAACTTTTACACAGACACACACCTGATGTGGCAAGCATTTACAAAGCCACTTATCGTCCTTTTAGCCTTTAGTAGAGAGGTGCGTTATGTAAGTGCCAGCTGCCAAAGGTGCTAAGTTTTATGGAATGCAAACATATTTTAGAGTACATTAGCAGAAGTCAAAAGCCTGTACTTGACTTGCAGTCAGGACTGAAGCTTGTTAGTGCTTTGAGTGAGCTACACTGATCCTCTTTATCTAGACGTACACGTAGATGTCCTTCTATTCCCATGTTGCAGTATTCTGCATATGGGTTTACTCCTCTAGTCTCTCATACATACGGCCGGTATCCAAAAACTTTCAGTCCCTTCAAGGTGCATGAAACATCTGATGTGGCCGACAGTACATGGGCCATAAAGGTGACGTCGACATGCACCAACCCTCAGAACTTTTCAGCCTCCAGTCGTACGCTATGTGTGATGTTCTTCATTCCACATTGCTGCAGTCCTAACTATTGGGTAGTCCGCTGTCCAGTCGGCCCGAATACCAAAGTATATGGCTGACGTCGGTCACGGCGCATTAGACTGACGTCAGTACGTCAGGGTACTAATGCGCATGACCGACGTCATATCCTCAGTCTTTTTTGCCGCATGGTCCGATGCAGAAGCAATTTTGCGAGTGCAGGTTGGCGTTCTGAAAGTTTCTGAAGTCAGAGATTCAGACCGAATCAAAGTTGGCTAAGTACCCCGTTAGGGAATATTGTGATTTTTCTTGCCTCAGTATTTAACCGGATGTCAGAAAAGTGAATAACTGTATTTCTTGTGGGAAACCGATACCTCATAGGGATTACCATACTTTGTGTATACCTTGTTTAGGGCCTGAGCACGACGTTGTTGGATGCCGCTCTTGTGCTAGATTTAACAAACGCACTATTAAGAGAAGGTTAGACTGTGCCAGGTTAGTGTTTGGGAAGCGTTGTAATTATAAAATGCCGCCGGATGCTCCGGCCCGCTTCAGCCAAAAGCGCAAGGACAAAGCAGTGAAGCCTAGGGGAAGAACCGACAGTCCCGGACGTCGGTTCTTTAGAGGGCTCAGTGGAGCCGGAGGTACTGCCAGGAGTTTCTTTGGAGTCTCAGGGAGAAACTTTATTGTTGCAGGATGTGTCCTCTCAGGAAGTAGGCCAGGCTGAAGGGGCTTCTCAGGTGGCTGTTCTTCCCTCTCTTCCTAAGGTGGTTAGGGCCTCCTTCTGTTGCCAAGGCTTCTTTAAGAGGCAGGCCTACTTTAGCTTCTGTGGGGGTTTCTCCAAGTGTTTCAGGGTCTTTGCCTAAGAAGCATATGCTAAAATGGCAGAGGATTTGATTACTATGATTAGAGTTTCTATGCGCCCTCCTGATAAGAGGCCTAGGGTGGAACCTGAGTTTGAGAGTTTTGAGCAATGTTCGGAGGCTTCTGAGTCTTCTGCTGAGGACTTGCAGGAGTATCCTCCTTATTCTGACTCTGATGTGGATGATTCTACTCCTTCAGCTTCGCCTCCTGAGGATTTTTCTTTTTCAGAGACCCTGCATTCCATGAGGGAGCATTTTAAATGGGAAGGTCAAGATTTCTCTGATTCCAGGAAAAGGCTTAGAGAATTCTTGTTTTACCCCAGCATAGGCCTTTAGCTTTAGCCCCTGTTCTGCATGTTGTAGAGGATGTTTTGCAGAGGCTTCACTAAATCCTGATTCTTTGCCTCCTGCCCCAGTTAAACCGGATAGGTACTATAGGGTGCCTGAAGCCCATAAGTATCTTTTTAAGAGTCCTAGGGCAGACCCAGAAACTGTCTCTCAGGGGCCTAAAGGTGTGAAGGCTTCTGTGGTTAAAAATCCTATTCCTCCTGATAAAGAGGCAAGGGCTTTGGATAGATGGGGAAAGAAAGTGTACACTTCTTCCACTTTAGCCATGAGGGCGTTGAATTGTCAGTTTCATATGTTAAAATATCAGAATTATCTCCTTTCACAATTGAAGTCTAAGGTGGATGCTCTGGCTGAAGGTATTGAGTGTAAAGAGCTGCAGGATTTAGTTCATGTTTCTGAACAAGTGGGAAAGCATTCTTTGCAGTGTGGTTTTGATGCTGTGCAGGCCTCCTCGAGGGTGGCTGCCACTGGTTCTGTTCTTCGTAGGCACGCCTGGTTGAGAGATCAGAACTTAGCTGAGCATGTTAAGACAAGGATTTTGGATGCTCCTTTACAGTCTGATGTGTTGTTTGGTTCGCCTGTGGAAGCAGTTTTAAAGAAAATGGAGGACAAGGCTAAGTCTATGCAAACTGTTAAGGATTTTTGCAGGTGCAGCCTCCGAAGTTTAGTAGAAATTGGCCTACTAAGGGGTGGACTTATCCTGCTTATGATTCCCAGTCTAGGGGTAGGTCTAGACGTGGTAGGGGCAGAGCTCAAGGTTCTTTTAGGCCTAGGACAGGAGTTCACCTGCTCAGACTTCTGGTGAGGGCAGGGGTCAGTCCTTTCGTAAGCAGACCCAATGACTTGCCTTTTCAGCTGCCAGTACATTCTAAGCCTGGCGGCACCTCTAGGAGGAAGGCTGTCTCTTTTCAAAGAAAATTGGGATTTAATTACCCAAGACAAATGGGTTCTGGATATCATTCACCACGGTTACAGGTTTTATTTCCATACCTTGCCTCCTTTCAAAGGCATGCCAGACATTCCTCCTCTACAAAGAACAGAGGCTGCAAGCAAATTTCTCTGTTGCTCCAAATAGGAGCCATTCAGTCAGTTCCTGTGCCAGAAAGGGGCCTAGGATTTTATTCTCGCCTGTTCCTAGTACCAAAGAAGGGGAACACGTGGAGACCAATTTTGGATTTATCTATCCTCAACACTTATCTGGACATTCCAAAGTTCAAAATGTTGACGTTACAACAGCTTTTACCTCTGCTGGGCAAAGATCACTGGATGGTAACTTTAGATCTCAAGGAAGCTTACCTTCATGTGCCTATAAGACTAAGTTGCAGAAAGTATCTGCGTTTTCGAGCTGGAAATTCTCATTATCAGTTCTCTGCATTGCCCTTTGGCTTATCTACTGCGCCCAGAGTATTCACAAAGGTTCTGGCTCCAGTGATAGCTTACTTCAGGCTAAAAGGAATTCAAATCTATCCTTACTTGGACGACTGCCTGATTCTGGCTCAAGAAAAGGAAGACCTTCTACAGCATTTGGAATATGTCATAGCAGTGCTAAGATGCCTAGGGTATTCTGTGAGCGAAATAAAGTCCAGTCTAGTACCCTCTCAAGACATGTGCTTTCTGGGTGTGAGACTGAATACAGCAGCCCAGATGGCCTTTTTAACCCCGGACAAACAAAAGAATCTTTCCAGTTACTTCCATCAATTATCTCTTCAGTCCGGGCTGACTGCAAGGACAGTCCTTCAAGCCTTAGGGTTCATGGCATCTTGTATTCTGGTGCTTCCCAATGCCAAACTGCATATGAGGAAGCTACAATGGTATCTCAAAATCTATGGACACAGCACTGCCAGGATTTGGACACTGTCATTCAAATAATACCTTGCATTCAAAAGGAATTTTTGTGGTGGGCTCAGGAATGTCACCTAAACAAGGGACTCTCTGTGACCCGGCCAGAGGCAAGTCAGATTCTAACGACAGATGCCTCAGACATTGCTTGGGAGCTCATCTAGATGGAAAGTGGATACAAGACAAGTGGCCTGCCAGACTACAGCATCTACATATCAACATGAAAGAGATGTTAGCAGTCCAGTTTGCATTAATGGCTTTCAAGGAGTTACTTCTTCCAGGGCAGGTGTTGATTCTAACAGACAACACAACTGTCATGTGGTACATCAACAAACAAGGGGAACACATTCTTACCCATTGTGCAGGCAAGCAATGATTTTATGGGAGACTGCGCTCAGCTTGCAACTAACTCTTCAGGCAAGGTTTCTGCCGGGAGCACAGAACTCCTTAGCAGATGTGTTAAGCAGACAAATCATGGATCCCCACGAGTGGAAACTGGATCTTCATGTATTTCAAAATTGACAGTGTCATGGGGAACTCCAGACATAGATCTGTTCGCTTCTCCACTAAACCACCAGCTGCCAAAGTTTTGCACGAAGGGATTTCATCACACAGCTTGGAAAGTGGATGCTCTTTCTTTCAGTTGGAAAAATCTTCATGTGTATGCTTTTCCACCTCTGCCTCTTCTCCCAAAGGTGCTTCTAAAGGTCAGACAAGACAAGCCAAGGATGATTTTAATAGCTCCAGATTGGCCTCGGCAGCACTGGTACCCATTACTGAGGAGTCTGGTAAGGAAGCCTCCATGGCCTTTACCCTTGATTCCACACCTATTGTCTCAGAGGGACGGTCATCTGCTCAATGTCAAGCTTCAAACTCTTCATCTAACAGCCTGGCATATTCTGTTTTGAAAGACAGCAGGTCTCAACTTCCTCAACAAGTTTTAAATGTGATTATGGAAGCCAGAAGACCTAGTACAAGGAAAGTGTACGCAGAAAAATGGAAGAGATTTTTATTTTGGACTGCAGCAAAGAATTTGGAGATTTCGGAGCCTAATTTGAGTGTGGCTCTTCAATATCTTACTGAGTTATTGGACAAAGGTTTGTCTTTCTCTTCCATTAAGATTCATGCTGCAGCAATTTCAGCTCACTATGATTGTGACCCACCATTGTTTTCACATCCTTTGTTCAAGCAATTTCTTAGAGGGGCAAAGAATATAAGACCCCACGTAGAGCTCCTACTCCTGCTTGGGATCTCAATTTTGTGTTGGAGAAACTTACTCTACAACCTTGAGCCTGCAGCTACTGCTGACCTGAAATACTTGTCATGGAAGACTGCTTTTGTTGGCCATTACTTCTGCGAGAAGGGTTTCTGAGTTACAGGCCCTTATGGCGGTTGAGCCTTTTTGATTTTCATAAGGATAGGGTATCATTACGTACTAATCCTTCCTTTATGCCTAAGGTGGTTTCTAGTGTGGCTTTAAACCAAACTATTCATTTGCCTACTTTCTATGCAGATCCCCAAAATAAAGGGGAAAAGATTTTGCACACTTTAGATGTACACAGGCAATTGCGTTATTATTTAAGCAGGACTAAGGATTTTAGACAGTCTCAGCAGTTGTTTGTTTCTTTTGCTTTGAGTTCGCAGGGCAAGCCTGTGTCAAAACAAACTATTTCTAGGTGGATTGGGTTTTGCATTGCCTTTTGTTATTCCCATCATGGCAAAGAGATTCCAGCTGGGATTAGGCCTCATTCCACTAGGGCTACTGCCACTTCAACTGCATTTCTAAGGGGGGTGGCAACTAAGGATATTTTGGAGGCAGCTACTTGGAGTTCAGTGCATACTTTCTCTAAGCATTACCACCTTCCTCTCTACTCTAAGTCTAGGGCTGGTTTTGCCACTGCTATTTTGCAAGGCATGTTATCAGCTCCTGCTTCCTTATGATGTGCCAGCCTCCCTTACCTCTGCTTTGGGATTCTACCCAATAGTTAGGACTGCAGCAATGTGGAATGAAGAACATAGTACAGTTTTGTACCTACCATAAATGTAGATGTTCGAGGATCCACATTGCTGCAGTCCAATTCAACCTCCCTCCTTCCCTCTGTGTTTAGGGGTGGTTGTGTAGGTGAGATTATATTCTGGTACCTTTGTATGTATTGTATATATTTTTGGTGCAGGTATGTTTGGTGTGTTTTGGTTTTGGCCTTGTCTTTTTAGGGTCTTCTGACATCTGGGGCAAGAAAAGACTGAGGATATGACGTCGGTCATGCGCATTAGTACCCTGACGTACTGACGTCAGTCTAATGCGCCGTGACCGACGTCAGCCATATACTTTGGTATTCGGGCCGACTGGACAGCGGACTACCCAATAGTTAGGACTGCAGCAATGTGGATCCTCGAACATCTACATTTATGGTAGGTACAAAACTGTACTTTTCTACTACTGCTGACATTGGATTAGTTTCATAAAATAAGTACCTTGTTGGGGACCTTTTCAGTCCTTCTAAAAATTAGTATTGCTTGTTCATGTCATCCAGAAAGAGTAAGTGTCAGTGCATCTGCCAGATCCCTCATAAGGATGCCCACAATAAGTGTCTTTTCTGTTTGGGATGGTTGCACGACCACAAGGCCTGCCCTATTTGCCAGGCGTTCGTGCCTAAGACACTGTGTAGTCACTTGCATGTGCTTAATCTTTACCTTGAAAACCAACTCCTTAAACAGCTTACTGGAGGGCTCCTCAGACGTCTCCACAGAACCACCAGAAAAGAAGGCCTTCGTCTACTGCTGAGCCTCTTCTGACCAATCCCAAACCTGTGGCCATCGGCCTGGTTCCAGGATCTGGACCTGGATCCGCCACTCCAGATGTGGGTACCTCTAAGGATGCTGCACTATCCTGAGGCGAGAGCACGTCGACAGACTGTTCGGCACTGGTTTCCAATGGTGGGGGGGGGGACCTGCATTTTCTGAGAAACCATATGAGCCCTCAGAACCCTTGCACTCACCGGTTTCTAGGCAGATGTCCACCGGGCCACTTAAAAGAAGAGAAAAGGTTAAACATATTTCCCCCACAATAGAAAGCATTCCTAATTGGCAGGCTTTCAGTCAAAGCCTTTTCAGTGCCTTTATGGCACTGAGGCCTAAAGCTGCTGTTACTGGTACCACTTCTGAGCCCTAGGCCTCAGCCTACTGAGGTAGTTACTAGAGAAGAGGAAGTCCTTTCAGATTCGTCAGAGGAATCACTCTCTTACAACTCTCCATTGTCTTCCCCCTTGGGATCTGGATCCCCAGAGAAAGAGTCAGTGGACCCTGACTCTCCAGTTGAAGACTTGACCTTTGATGAAACTATTACCAAGATGAAGGAACTCTTTAAATGGGAATCCTCAGAAATGACTGAGGTACAAAAGAGTTATTACGACCTCATTCAAATGGAAAGCCTCAGCTGATCTGCTGTTCCTCCTATCCTGCCTGCCTTTTTAGATGCCTTCTCTTCAGCATCCCTGAACCCTGACTCCCAACCTTCTGCCCCACACAGACCAGACAGGCTTTACAAGGTGCCTAACACCGCTAAGAATCTGATTAAGTGCCCACCTGCTGATCCTGCCACTATATCTGTCTCTACAAAGCCTCCAAACTCCTACCTACTACCACCATTCTCTCTGCTGACAAAGACAGTGAGCCCATGGAAAGGTTGGGAAAAAAGATGTATACTTCAGCTACCTTGGCCTTAGGAACAACAAACTACCAGACTCACATGGCCAAGTATGCTTTGTCCCTCTTAGAATCTGCCGTCAAACACCTGGCAGATATTCCAGACTCCCCTGCCAAAGCATCACTGTCCTCTCTCCTGGCTCTCTCTGCAGTTTACCAGACGCTGTATCAAGTGTAGTTACGATGCTGCTGAATCCTCAGGCAGGTCATCAGCATCTGCCTTACGCAGATACTCTTGGCTTCACCTACAACCCCTGCCAGATGATTTCAGGACAAAGCTCATTGATGCTCCTTTGGACAATGCTGCACTTTTTGGTTCTAAAGTAGCAGACCTCTTCAAATCTCTGCAGCAAAAAGGCAAAGAAATGTAAGACCTTAAACATTTACTGGTTTCATTGATCCCTAAACTTCACAGAAACTGTCCAGCAAAAACTCAGTTTATTAGGAAGCACTCCCATCCTGCTCCTCCTTCAAGGCCTCATAATCCCACAAGGAAGCAACCCCCTCCAGCTAGAGCATCCCCTCCCTTTAGCCAGAGAGCTCCCTTTCAGGGCAAGGCAGGTAACCCCCCCCTCCCCGTACCACTGTATGCTCGCCTCTCTCATTGTATCCCTGTTTGGACCCATCTCACCTCAGACAAGTGGGTCTGGTCCATACTTCAAAATGGTTGTTATATGTCCTGGATCTCCCCGCCCATAGGACGAGGCATACCACGACCACCTGCTCAGCAACTGCACCTCTTGCAACCGGTAGTGCAGACTCTGTTAGATCAGGGTACCATAGAGACAGTCCCATCAACTGCAAAACGAAGAGGATTCTACTCGAGGCTCTTCCTGGTCCCCAGGAAGGACGGTCCCTGGAGACCTATACTAGACCTCTTTTATCTCGATCTTCTTCTAAAGGTCCCTACCTTCAAAATGCCGACCCTGCCAGCCCTTTTCTCTCATAATTCCACAAGGATTTCTGGCTACATTAGATATAAAGAATGCTTATCTCCACATCCCGATCAAAACCACCCACAGGAAATGCTTGAGATTCTTGGTGGGTTCCTTTCACTTGCTATTCTCTGCCTTGCCCTTTGGACTCTCCACCACACCCAGAGTCTTCACCAAATGCTTGGCACCAGTGGTGACTTACAGCAGTAAAAAAGGAATACAGATATTCCCTGACCTGGACAACATGCTGATCCAGGCACCTAGCCAAGAAACCATCCAAGGGCACAATCCACTTTGTGATGATCCTCCTTTAATCACTGGTATTTCAGGTAAACCTCCCAAAGTCTCATCTTCAACCAACCCAAGACATTGTATTCCTCGGGTGCAGGATACTTACCCCCACCAAAAGTGAATTAATTGACAGAACATGTCCTCCTGGTCCTTAACTCCACACAGATGTTCATCGTGTTACCCTGCTGCAGTCATCACACTTGGGTTATCCTGCCGTCAGGCGGTCCTGCAGTCGGCCCGAATTCCAAAGTCTTGGTCCGGCGTCGGTTGCTGTTGCTTCTTCCCTGACGTCAGTGCGCCAGGGGTATATAAGAGGCATCCGACGCCATTTTATCCAGTCTTTCTTGCCACGTGGTGCCCGAAGCAGAAGCAGTTCGCAAGTGCCGATTGGCCGACACCTGAGATTTTCGATTTGAATTTCAGTCCGAAGTCTTCAATAAAGCTAAGTACCCCGTTGGGGAACATTTTCTTGCCTCAGTCCGATGTCAGAAAAAGTTAACAATTGCATTTCTTGTGGGAAGCAAATACCTCATAAGGACTTCCATTCCTATTGTATTCCTTGCCTAGGCCCAGACCACGACGTCACAGGTTGTTGGTTTTGCGCTAGGTTTAATAAACGCACTATCAAACACCGTTTTGACTTCGCACGGCATTACTTTGGTAGGAAATTTAATTATATCATGCCGTCGGAGCAGCCGACGACCTCAATTCATAAAAAACGCAAGGATAAGGACAGGCAGCCTAGGAATATGCCAGACCCCGAGGCCTCAGCTGGGCCTGTCACCGGTTCTCCGGTTTTCAGTGAGGCGCCTACGCAGCCCCTGACGACCGCAGAGCTGGAACCCCAGACAGCTGCTGACTCCCAAGCATAGTCTACTAGGCCGACGCAGCCATCTACCGACACCGGAGCAGAATTACTCACCGGTGCAGAGGAAACACCTTCGGTTGCAGAAGGTGTCTTCAGACAGACTACACTCACCATTAAATCTTATGCTAAACGTAAAACTCCTTTAAAACCTAAGAAAACTGTTTTATCAGTCTACAGGTCAAGGTCCCATGCCTAAGAAACGGATGCTTAAGATGGCTGAAGATTTAATTACCCTTATCAGGGGTTCCCATCCCCCTCCTGATAAGACCAAGACAAGAGGAGGATTACGCATCCTCTGACCAGGTTTCCCTCTCCTCAGATTCTTCTGAGGAACAGGATTACACTTTTCCACCTTATGAGGATTCTGATGCTGAAGACTCTATTTCCTCAGGTTCTCCCCCTGAAGACTACTCCTTTGGGGAAACATTAGATACCATGAGGGAACATTTCCACTGGGAAGGCCAGGATTACTCAGATTCTAAGAAAAGGCTCCGAGAGTTCCTTTTATTACCCCAGCACAGACCTCTTGCTATCCCTCCTGTTTTAGGTATTGTGGATGATGTCTACTTGGAGTCTAGTTTAAATCCAGACTCTCTACCTCTTGCTCCAGCCAAACCAGACAGATACTACACAGTACCTGACTCTCACAAATTCCTTTATAAAAACCCTATAGCTGACCCAGAAACCATTTCCCAGGGTCCTAAGGGAGCAAAAGCTTCTATGGCTAAAAATCCTGTGCCCTCTGAAAGAGATTCCAGAGCTCTAGATAGATGGGGAAAGAAAATATACACCTCTGCAACTCTGGCTATGAGAGCATTAAATTGCCAGTTTCACATGTTGAAATATCAACAATTCCTGATGTCTCAGTTAAAACAAAAAATGAGCACACGTTCAGAACAGCCTGAATTCAAGGAAATGCAGGATCTGTTGCATGCAGCTGAACAGGTGGGCAAGCATACTTTACAATGCGGATTTGATTCACTGGTAGCTTCCTGTAGAGCAGCTGTTACTGGCTGTGTCATTCATAGACATGCTTGGTTAAAAGAGCAAACCCTCCCTGACCATGTTAAAACAAAATTGTTAGATGCACCTTTACAACAGGATGCATTATTTGGTGTCAAAGCAGAAGAGGTATTTGGAGGATAAGGCTAAATCTATGCAAACAGTCAAGGATTTCTTGCAGGTACAACCCCCTCGCTTCAGCAGAAATTGTGCAACAAAAAAATGGTCCTTTCCAGCTTCAGACAGATCACATAGGGGCAAATACAGACGCCCAAGGGGCAGAGGTCAGTCACAGGACCCTTACAAACCTCTCCAATGGGGTTCTGCTACCCAGAAAGGAGGAGAAGACAGGCCCCAAGCTAGCAGAAGGCAGACACAATGACTCTATCCTCAAACTACCAAGCAAATCTCTCCTGGCAACACCCTTGGGAGGAAAACTAGCATTTTCTGCAGACAACTGGCACATCATCACAAAAGACAAATGGGTTCTAAACATCGTCTCTCAAGGATACAGATTCCACTTTCATACCTTACCAAGGATCAAAGGAATGCCAAACCTGCCACCAAATCAATGGGCAGAGGCACAAAAACAAATTACAGCTCTCATGAACATGAGAGCCATTCAACAGGTACCTACACAGGAGCAAGGACAAGGATTTTACTCAAGACTCTTCCTAGTTCCAAGAAAGGACAAAGCATGGAGACCCATTCTGGATCTTTCATTTCTGAACACCTATCTGCAAGTACCAAAAATCCCAAACCTGTGGCCATTGGCCTGGTTCCAGGATCTGGACCTGGATCCGCCACTCCAGATGTGGGTACCTCTAAGGATGCTGCACTATCCTGAGGCGAGAGCACGTCGACAGAGACTGTTCGGCACTGGTTTCCAATGGTGGGGGGGGGGGGGCCTGCATTTTCTGAGAAACCATATGGGCCCTCAGAACCCTTGCACTCACCGGTTTCTAGGCAGATGTCCACGGGCCACTAAAGAAAGAAAAAGGTTAAACATATTTCCCCACAATAGAAAGCATTCCTGATTGGCAGGCTTTCAGTCAAAGCCTTTTCAGTGCCTTTATGGCACTGAGGCCTACCGCTGCTGTTACTGGTACCACTTCTGAGCCCTAGGCCTCAGCCTACTGAGGTAGTTACTAGAGAAGAGGAAGTCCTTTCAGATTCGTCAGAGGAATCACTCTCTTACAACTCTCCATTGTCTTCCCCCTTGGGATCTGGATCCCCAGAGAAAGAGTCAGTGGTCCCTGACTCTCCAGTTGAAGACTTGACCTTTGATGAAACTATTAACAAGATGAAGGAACTCTTTAAATGGGAATCCTCAGAAATGACTGAGGTACAAAAGAGTTATTACGACCTCATTCAAATGGAAAGCCTCAGCTGATCTGCTGTTCCTCCTATCCTGCCTGCCTTTTTAGATGCCTTCTCTTCAGCATCCCTGAACCCTGACTCCCAACCTTCTGCCCCACACAGACCAGACAGGCTTTACAAGGTGCCTAACACCGCTAAGCATCTGATTAAGTGCCCACCTGCTGATCCTGCCACTATATCTGTCTCTACAAAGCCTCCAAACTCCTACCTACTACCACCATTCTCTCTGCTGACAAAGACAGTGAGCCCATGGAAAGGTTGGGAAAAAAGATGTATACTTCAGCTACCTTGGCCTTAGGAGCAACAAACTACCAGACTCACATGGCCAAGTATGCTTTGTCCCTCTTAGAATCTGCCATCAAACACCTGGCAGATATTCCAGACTCCCCTGCCAAAGCATAACTGTCCTCTCTCCTGGCTCTCTTTGCAGTTTACCAGACGCTGTATCAAGTGTAGTTACGATGCTGCTGAATCCTCAGGCAGGTCATCAGCATCTGCCTTACGCAGATACTCTTGGCTTCACCTACAACCCCTGCCAGATGATTTCAGGACAAAGCTCATTGATGCTCCTTTGGACAATGCTGCACTTTTTGGTTCTAAAGTAGCAGACCTCTTCAAATCTCTGCAGCAAAAAGGCAAAGAAATGTAAGACCTTAAACATTTATTGGTTTCATCAATCCCTAAACTTCACAGAAACTGTCCAGCAAAAACTCAGTTTATTAGGAAGCACTCCCATCCTGCTCCTCCTTCAAGGCCTCATAATCCCACAAGGATGCAACCCCTTCCAGCTACAGCATCCCCTCCCTCTAGCCAGAGAACTCCCTTTCAGGGCAAGGCAGGTAACCCCCCTCCTTCTGTACCACTGTCTGATCGCCTCTCTCACTGTCTTCCTGTTTGAACTCATCTCACCTCAGACAATTGGGTATTGTCCATACTTCAGAATGGTTATTTTATGTCCTGAATCTCCCCAGTCATAGGGTGAGGCATACCACGACCACCTGCTCAGCAACTGCACCTCTTGCAACTTTTACTGCAAACACTGTTAGATCAGGGTACCATAGATACTGTCCCCTCAGTTGCAAAAGGAAGAGGATTCTACTCAAGGCTCTTCCAGGTCCCCAGAAAGGACGGTCCCTGGAGACCTATACTAGACCTCTCTTATCTCGATCTTCTTCTAAAGGTCCCTACCTTCAAAATGCTGACCCTGCCAGCCCTTTTCTATCATAATTCCACAAGGATTCCTGGCTACATTAGATATAAAGAATGCTTATCTCCACATCCCGATCAAAACCACCCACAGGAAATACTTGAGATTCTTGGTGGGTGCCTTTCACTTGCTATTCTCTGCCTTGCCCTTTGGACTCTCCACCGCACCCAGAGTCTTCACCAAATGCTTGGCACCAGTGGTGACTTACAGCAGTAGAAAAGGAATACAGATATTCCCTGACCTGGACAACATGCTGATCCAGGCTGCTAGCCAAGAAACCATCCAAGGGCACAATCCACTTTGTGATGATCCTCCTTTAATCACTGGTATTTCAGGTAAACCTCCCAAAGTCTCATCTTCAACCAACCCAAGACATTGTATTCCTCGGGTGCAGGATACTTACCCCCACCAAAAGTGAATTAATTGACAGAACATCTCCTCCTGGTCCTTAACTCCACACAGATGTTCATCGTGTTACCCTGCTGCAGTCATCACACTTGGGTTATCCTGCCATCAGGCGGTCCCGCAGTCGGCCCGAATTCCAAAGTCTTGGTCCGGCGTCGATTGCTGTTGCTTCTTCCCTGACGTCAGTGCGCCAGGGGTATATAAGAGGCATCCGACGCCATTTTCTCCAGTCTTTCTTGCCACGTGGTGCTCGAAGCAGAAGCAGTTCGCAAGTGCCGATTGGCCGACACCTGAGATTTTCGATTTGAATTTCAGTCCGAAGTCTTCAATAAAGCTAAGTACCCGTTGGGAACATTTTCTTGCCTCAGTCCGATGTCAGAAAAAGTTAACAATTGCATTTCTTGTGGGAAGCAAATACCTCATGAGGACTTCCATTCTTATTGTATTCCTTGCCTAGGCCCAGACCACGACGTCACAGGTTGTTGGTTTTGCGCTAGGTTTAATAAACGCACTATCAAACACCGTTTTGACTTCATACGGCATTACTTTGGTAGGAAATTTAATTATATCATGCCGCGGAGCAGCCGGCGACCTCAATTCATAAAAACGCAAGGATAAGGACAGGCAGCCTAGGAATATGCCAGACCCGAGGCCTCAGCTGGGCCTGTCGCCGGTTCTCTGGTTTTCAGTGAGGCGCCTACGCAGCCCCTGACGACCGCAGAGCTGGAACCCCAGACAGCTGCTGACTCCCAAGCATAGTCTACTAGGCCGATGCAGCCATCTACCGACACCGGAGCAGAATTACTCACGGTGCAGAGGAAACCCACCGGTTGCAGAAGGTGTCTTCAGACAGACTACACTCACCATTAAATCTTATGCTAAGCTTAAAACTCCTTTAAAACCTAAGAAAACTGTTTATCAGTCTACAGGTCAAGGTCCCATGCCTAAGAAACAGATGCTTAAGATGGCTGAAGATTTAATTACCCTTATCAGGGGTTCCCATCCCCCTCCTGATAAGACCAAGACAAGAGGAGGATTACGCATCCTCTGACCAGGTTTCCCTCTCCTCAGATTCTTCTGAGGAACAGGATTACACTTTTCCACCTTATGAGGATTCTGATGCTGAAGACTCTATTCCCTCAGGTTCTCCCCCTGAAGACTACTCCTTTGGGGAAACATTAGATACCATGAGGGAACATTTCCACTGGGAAGGCCAGGATTACTCAGATTCTAAGAAAAGGCTCCGAGAGTTCCTTTTATTACCCCAGCACAGACCTCTTGCTATCCCTCCTGTTTTAGGTATTGTGGATGATGTCTACTTGGAGTCTAGTTTAAATCCAGACTCTCTACCTCTTGCTCCAGCCAAACCAGACAGATACTACACAGTACCTGACTCTCACAAATTCCTTTATAAAAACCCTGTAGCTGACCCAGAAACCATTTCCCAGGGTCCTAAGGGAGCAAAAGCTTCTATGGCTAAAAATCCTGTGCCCTCTGAAAGAGATTCCAAAGCTCTAGATAGATGGGGAAAGAAAATATACACCTCTGCAACTCTGGCTATGAGAGCATTAAATTGCCAGTTTCACATGTTGAAATATCAACAATTCCTGATGTCTCAGTTAAAACAAAAAATGAGCACACATTCAGAACAGCCTGAATTTAAGGAAATGCAGGATCTGTTGCATGCAGCTGAAAAGGTGGGCAAGCATACTTTACAATGCGGATTTGATTCACTGGTAGCTTCCTGTAGAGCAGCTGTTACTGGCTGTGTCATTCGTAGACATGCTTGGTTAAAAGAGCAAACCCTCCCTGACCATGTTAAAACAAAATTGTTAGATGCACCTTTACAACAGGATGTATTATTTGGTGTCAAAGCAGAAGAGGTCTTAAAGAAAATGGAGGATAAGGCTAAATCTATGCAAACTGTCAAGGATTTCTTGCAGGTACAACCCCCTCGCTTCAGTAGAAATTGTGCAACAAAAAATGGTCCTTTCCAGCTTCAGACAGATCACATAGGGGCAAATACAGACGCCCAAGGGGCAGAGGTCAGTCACAGGGCCTTTACAAACCTCTCCAATGGGGTTCTGCTACCCAGAAAGGAGGAGAAGACAGGCCCCAAGCTAGCAGAGGGCAGGCACAATGACTCTATCCTCAAACTACCAAGCAAATCTCTCCTGGCAACACCCTTGGGAGGAAAACTAGCATTTTCTGCAGACAACTGGCACATCATCACAAAAGACAAATGGGTTCTAAACATCGTCTCTCAAGGATACAGATTCCACTTTCATACCTTACCAAGGATCAAAGGAATGCCAAACCTGCCACCAAATCAATGGGCAGAGGCACAAAACAAATTACAGCTCTCATGAACATGAGAGCCATTCAACAGGTACCTACACAGGAGCAAGGACAAGGATTTTACTCAAGACTCTTCCTAGTTCCAAGAAAGGACAAAGCATGGAGACCCATTCTGGATCTTTCATTTCTGAACACCTATCTGCAAGTACCAAAATTCAAGATGCTAACACTACAGCAGCTTCTTCCCATGCTGGGCAAGAATGCTTGGCTAGTCACTTTGGACCTCAAGGAGGCATACCTGCATGTCCCTATCAGACAAAATTGCAGAAGATACCTCCGCTTCATTGCAGGTTCAACGCATTATCAATTCTTTGCACTGCCCTTTGGCTTATCTACTACGCCCAGGGTCTTCACAAAATGCCTGGCACCAGTAATTGCATACTGCAGACAAAGAGGAATTCAAATATACCCATACCTGGATGACTGTCTTATTCAAGCAGAAAGCAAGGACATTCTTTTACAGCATCTGGCATTTGTCAAACACCTTCTAAGTTGCCTAGGGTACACAGTAAACGAAAATAAATCAAAACTAGTGCCCTCACAAAACATAATATTCCTGGGTGCTAGCTTGAATACAACGGCCCAGATGGCTTATCTCACGCCAGACAAACTACGACAGCTGTTTCAATATTTCAAAATAATGGCAACAAAGACCCAACTCCCTGCAAGAAAAATTCTGCAGGCCTTGGGATTCATGGCATCTTGCATACTACTAATACCATTTGCAAAACTGCATATGAGGAAATTACAATGGTACCTGAAAAGTGTATGGACTCAGCACAGCCACAACTTGGAAACAATGATTCCACTCATTCCCTGCCTTCAACATGAGTCTCTATGGTGGGCACAGGCATGTCACCTCAACAAGGGTCAGCCTTTCACCTTACCCACAGCCAGGCAAAGTATGACAACAGATGCATCAGCCCAGCACCAGGAAAACCTATTCAGACAAATGAAAAGATTTTTAGCCTGGAACCAAAGGCAAGGCCTAAATCCTGGGCAGAACACTCATCAGATTCTACAATATTTAACTGAGATGTTACACAAAAGGTCTTTCCTTTTCATCTATTAAAACCACGCCTCTCATTTTGTAGCCCATTACAACACGGATCCTCCTTTATTTTCACATCCACTCCTAAGACAGTACCTCAGAGGGGCTAAGAACGTAAGACCGCCAAGGAGAGCTCCAACATCTACTTGGGATCTCAACTTTGTCCTGGAAAAACTTACACTGCCGCCCTTTGAACCAGCTTTCTCAACTGATTTAAATTTTCTTTCATGGAAAACTGCCCTACTACTAGCAGTAACCTCAGCTAGAAGAGTCTCAGAGCTACAGGCACTAATGGCAGTGGAACCTTTCCTCATTTTCCATCAAGACAGAGTTTCTCTACGAACTAATCCTTCCTTTATGCCAAAGGTGGTATCCAGTGTGGCCCTAAACTAAACCATTCATTTGCCCACCTTCTTCCCAAATCCCCAGAACAAAGGAGAAAGACTCCTGCACTCTTTGGACATTTACAGGCAATTACATTACTATTTGGATAAAACTAAGGCTTTCAGAAAAACTGACCAGCTCTTTGTAGCCTATGCTACAGGATCACAAGGAATAGCTATCTCAAAACAGACCATTTCTAAATGGATAGGACATTGCATACATTTCTGCTACACACATCATGGGAAACCAGTACCTGCTAAAATTAGGTCCCACTCTACCAGGGCTACAGCTACATCAGCAGCCTTTTTCAGGGGAGTGCCAACCAAGGATATTCTGGAAGCTGCTACTTAGAGTTCAGTGCACACCTTCACCAAACACTATCACTTACCTCTTTACTCTAAGACTAGAGCTGGTTTTGCCACTGCAGTTTTGCAGGGCCTACTAGCTTCTTCTAACCCTGTTTGACTCCACCTCCCCTCCTTAGCTTTGGGCTTCAACCCAAGTGTGATGACTGCAGCAGGGTAACACGATGAACATAGTACAGTTTTGTACCTACCATAAATGTAGATGTTCGAGTGTTCACCCTGCTGCAGTCCAGGTTACTCTCCCTCCATCACCTCTGAACTAGCTGAACTTATCTCTACCACTTTATCCTATACTACCTCTGTGGTGTATTTGCTTGTACCTAAGGGTTTTGTTTTATTTTTATATAGCCATATGTATATGTGTGTGTGTGTGTGTATATATATATATATATATATATATATATATATATATATATATATATATATATATATATATATATATATATTTTACATTTGTTGACCGGGCTAGTCTAACTGGATATATTTCCATTTTCAGTAGAGGCCCAGGGAGAAAAGCTCCAATAGTAGACAAATTAATTATAAAATTTGAAATAAAAATACACGTGATGCAAATCATGGTTGATACATAGTAAATGAAAGTAGTTAAGTAAAGATACTAGAAGAAGTAAATAAAAAATGGAGATAAAAGATGACATGTACATTAATATAAAAGTTACAAATATTATGTGCTAAATTAATTACACAAAAAAGTGAGAAAAGGGTCTGAACAAAAGAGTGTTTTGTGATCAACAACAGTATAAAGTCCAGTCTGTTCCATTGTGTTCACCAGTTCATTTCTGCTTCAAAAAGTATGCAAAGTGTTTGCAATATATAGAAAGAGGTGCAAATAAAAATTAGCAAAACTAGATAGTTAGTCAGGGTTATAAGTTAGTAAAAGTAGGGTTATAAGGTAGAAAAAGCAGAAGGTTAGTCAGGGTTACTGCAGGGGCATAACCAGTGTGTTTTAAGGTGTTTTTTGAGGTTTTGTTTAAAGAGAGGCAAGGAAGTAAGTGATGTAAGATCGTTGGGGAGTAGGTTCCAGCTTTTTCCCACTACATTAGAAAACAGGGAATCACCAGCTGTGTTGTTAGTCTTGGTTATGTTAGCTAGAAGTTTACTAGAAGAGCGTAGGGAGTTTAGATTTATATAGGGGATTATGAGATTGGATAGTACAGGAGTGCTATTAGGTTGATAAAATATCTTATGGGCAATGGTTAGTTGGGAGATATTCAGATGGTTTTCAAGTTCAATCCAGCCTAGCTGCATTAGATTTAAACAGTGGTGAGTTCTAAAGGGATTGCCAGTGGCAAATCTGGCGATGCTATTGTAGGCATGTGCTAGTTTGACAAGATTATTTTTTTTGAGGTTAGTGTATATGGGACAGGCATATAGCAGTGTTGAAATTAATGGGAGTGTGCAATTTTGGTTCTGGCTATTGGAGTTAGGAAACTTTTGATATATATATACATATGTATATATATATATATATATATATATATATATATATATATATATATATATATATATATATATTTTGCCTACCCTTTGGGGGCACCTGACATCTGGGGCAAGAAAAACTGAAGAAAATGTCGTTGGATGCCTCTTATATACCCCTGGCGCACTGACGTCAGGGAAGAAGCGACAGCAACTGATGCCGGACCAAGACGTTGGAATTCGGGCCGACTGCGGGACCGCCTGATGGCAGGATAACCCAAGTGTGATGACTGCAGCAGGGTGAACACTCTAACATCTACATTTATGGTAGGTACAAAACTGTACTTTGCTGCAAGGCAGTACCTCAAACTTCTGGGCTACATGGCAGCTACCATACCCATGCTTCCTTTAGCAAGACTGCACATGAGAAAGCTACAATGGTACCTTCGGTCAATCTGGAAGCAACACAACCATCCTCTGGAGCACATTGTGCCCCTACTACCCTGCCTAAAAGGAAATACTATGGTGGTTGGATCAGGTGAATCACAACCCAGGCCTTCCTCTCCAACCCACTCAGGTCATGCACACAGACGCCTCAGACCTGGGGTGGGGGGGCCACCCTTGGCCACCGAAAGGTGCAGGGCGTGTGACCAAATCACCTCAAATCAGAACACATCAGTTCCAAAGAGATGAGAGCAATCCTTCTAGCCCTCCAGGCATTTTTCCCTTTTCTACAACAGGGACCACTTCTGATATACACAGACACCACTGTACTGAGGTATATCAACAAACTGGGAGGGACCAAGTCCTACTTACTCTGCAGACTAGCCCTTTTGGTTTGGGAATTGGCCACCTCACAGGGAATAACCCTGCAGGCAACCTACATTCTCTCTGTCCACAATTCACAGGCAGATTTGAACATAACCAGCACAAACAACCACATATGGATGCTTCACACAGATGTCTTCCTGGATCTGGAACAGAGGTGGGGTATATCTCAAATATACCCGTTTGCTTCCATCATCAACAGGCAACTTCCTGGCTTCTGCACCAGGACACCAGAACCACAGGCACTGGCAAGAGATACCTTCTCAATTTCCTGGAATGGAAAATATCTATATGCACCCCCCCACCCCCACTTCCCACTCATTCAGAAGGTCCTGCTGAAAATACAGCAGGCCAATCCAAAAATCTTGTTGGTGACTCCCTACAGGCCCAGGGCCATTACCACAAGTTACCCCCCAGAATGGACCTTCTCACACAGCACCAGGGGGTCACTAATTCATCCACAGTGGCAGCTAACCCTGTGGCTGATATGATTCTGATCCTCCCTTCAGACACCTTTTATAATGAGGATGTGCTCAGTGTCCTGCAGGAGGCCAGGAAACCAAATACAAGAAAATCTTATCTTTCAAAGTGGAAAAGATTCACTATTTGGTGTCATAAAAGACAGTTGGGCCCGCTTCTTAACAAACCCCTGTAGTGCTGTCCTGTTTGTGTGAGCTACTACAGACTGGGTTGGCTTATTCATCCTTCAAAGCCCATCTGTTTGCTATTTCTGCATGCCTGATCCCCCATTAGCATCCAGACTTCCTTCCAAACTCTTCCTTAAAGTGGTACTTCACCTCAGACCCCCCCCCCTGGAAACCCTCTCCCCTCCATCTTCCGACCTTAACTAAGTGCTTGAGAAGCTTATGCTCCCGCCCTTTGAGCCAGCAGATAAAGCTTCCCTAAAGCGTTGTACTTAGAAAACTGTTCTGTTAGTGGCTCTAACCTCTAGAAAACTGTTCTGTTAGTGGCTCTAACCTCAGCCAGAAGAGTGTTTGAACTCCTCCCTGCCTCATTTTCCACAAGGACAGGGTTACCCTCAGGACAGACCTGTCCTTCATGCCCAAGGTAGTCCGTGACCTGTTCCTCAGTCAGGCCATACACTTGCCTGTCTTTTTTTCCCAAACCACATGGAGACAGTGAGAGAGTGCTGCATTTCCTGGATGTACACAGAAAAATCAGATTCTACCTGCACAACACCAAGTCTAGGCTGACCAACATTTCATATCCTTCCTCTCCAAGGCCACCACCTTCTGCTACCAATTCCATGGTAAGTCTCTGCAGGGTACAGTTAAAGCTCATTCCACAAGAGCCATGGCCTCTTCAGGTCCCTTCATCAAGGGCCTGGTTACTTCTCCTATCCTGGAGGCTGCTACTTGGTCTTCGGTCCACACCTTCACCAAACACTACAAACTTGACCACATCTCTAGATCCAGGGCAGGGTTCGCCAGGGCTATCCTTCATGGATTCCTGGAGTCTGCCTCTAGACCACCACCCCAATCTCGGTGAGCTTTGGCTCTCACCAATATGCAGAATACTGCAACATGGGAATAGAAGGACATTTTATTTTATTTAAGTTTGATGACCAGGGAAGTCCACTGGGCCAGAAGAGCCCGTTTTCAGTGGAGACCCTGGGAGAAAAGCTCCAAAACAAATTACAGTTACATTTGAATTTACAACTTGCAGGTTACAAAGAAAGGGCAAAAATTTATACATTTCATTTACATATTGCAAGTTACTAGGGCCACAACAAGTAACTGTGCAGAACAAGTTAGACATTTCAGAGCGTGTAATACAGTATGTTAAAAGTTCAAGTGAGTAAAACATTTAAAATATATAGTAACTAGCTTATAATGGTAGGTAGAAGTGATCAGATACAGAGGGTAATTCGTGGCTGGAGAATTCTATGCAAGTTGAGATATAGCTATTATTTCTTTAAGTTTAAATGGTCTGTAATGCATGGAGAGAGTAACAGAAGGGGTTATGGAGAATACCATGGAAGATGCACAGTCCAAGGCAGCAGAGAGAATCTTAAGGAGGAGTTCAGAAAGAGAGAGGGTGGAGAGGGGATTAAGTTGGAGTGTGGCATGGGCATATCCATTCGGATGATAGATGATAGTAGCTGGGTTTTGAAATTGTCATGCTGGGGAAGGCTGCGAAGGGGGTGGATTCCATTTTGTGTCTATGGAGTAGGAGAGAAGTAGCTGGCTTGGAGGATGAGATGGTTTATGGATTTGAAGGAGATTTTGGTTTGTAGATCTGAGTTGGTGGTTGGGTATATAGGGTTTTAAGGATGTAGCCAGAAAAGGGCAGTTTGCAGGTTTGTAGATAAGTTTGGGGGCAGTGGGGAGTTGTAGGTAGTTGGGAAGTTCAAGCCAATTGAGGATGAGGAGGAAGGGGCAGTGGTGGAAGAATATTTAGAATTGGTTGCAAATTTGCAGATTTTGTGGTAGCAGGATTCAAGTTTGTTTCGTAAGCTGTTATGTATGTTTGTGAAGAGGGGTACACCATACATTAGGGAGCAAGAAAGTAGATGCCAGGGTTTGACGGGTAGAGGGGCGGAGGAAGTGGATGTGTCTGTAGAGAAGACTTAACTTTTGCTGATTTTTTTTTTTTTTTTTTTGATTGCAGAATGGATGTGTGTGTCAAATTTTAGTTCTTCATCTATGATGATACCGAGAAGTTTAGTGGTGGGGGACTATATCAAGGTGAGTGTTATTCTGGCTTTGTATGATAAATGAGGTTTTATCGATAGTTGAGTTTTTGCTGGGGCAGAAGATTTAGTTTAGTTTTATTTGCATTCAGGGCTAGGTAGTTGGACTGCATCCAGATTTCTGTTTTGGAGAAGGCCAATTGCGTTTTTGAGCAGATGGGCGAGTCATTTGCATACTGGATGACAGATAAGTCTGGGACAGAGTGGAGAAAGTTGTTAATAAATAGGTTAAAATGTAGCGGGCTAAGAACCAGATCCTTGGGGGACACCTGTGGTTGTAGGAAGGTAGGAGGAGGTGTAGGTTTTCCATTGGACTGCTTGTTGGCGGTTGGATAGGTAGCTGGAAAACCAATCTAGAGAGGAGGTAGAGAGGTGTAGAATAGAGAGTTGTGATATGAGGAGGGTGTAGGAGATGGTATCAAAGGCTTTTGACAATTCAAGGAATAATGTAGATACAAATTTACCTGAGTCATGTTCTTGGTTGATGGTTTCTAGAAAGGGAAGTAGGGCAGAGGAGATTGTTTTGGGTTAGGTGCATCATTAGTTGAGCTTGGATGGTTTTCTCAAGAATTTTAGACAGAGGGGATAGGATGGTGATGGGCCTGAAGTTGGTGGTGTCAGTATTTTTACCACCTTTGTGGAGGGGGTGATGTAGGCATGGCGCCAAATGGAAGGGGCGTATGATTCTTGTATGGATCTATTTATAAGTATAGAGACTGGGAAGGAAATGCTGTCTGCAGATAGTTTGAGGAATGTAGGAGGAAGATTGTCAGGTACATTGTGGCAGGGTTTGAGTTTGAGGAAGAGTCTTTTTATCCTGCTTGTGGGAATGGGCTTAATAAAGAAGGGTGAGGAGGAGTTTAACTGAGTGGAGAGGGGGTTTTGGAGTGAGGCGTTGTGGTTAGGGGAGGAGGGTGGGGGGTCGGAAGGAGTTGAATAGTTTGGCTATACAGTCTATGAAGAAGGAATTTAATTGAGAGCCAGTGTCGAGGTCAGAGAAGGTGGGATTGGCACAGGGGTTTTCTTTATTACCAGGATTTAATATAGATGAGATGGGAGTCCCAGAATTTTTTGTGGTTTGTTGAGTGCAGAGACTGAAGTTTGGAATAGTGAGCTTTGCTGTCTTTGATAATTAGCTTTTTGGTGGAGTTCCAGAGTTGCTTAAATTCTGGGAGGGAGCTTGGGTTTTTATTTTTTTTTGATACTGCCTCCATTTTGTTTCCCTTTGTTGTATGGTGAGTTTGTTTTTTTGGGGTAACCATGGGCAAGGATTGGATTTGATGCATTTGGTTCTTAGGGGGGGCTTGCTGGTTAAGGAGGGTAAGGAATGAGTGGTTGAAATGAGAGACAGCGTCATCTAGAGGGAGAGTTGTTTGAGGGATCCAGTCGATGCACTTAAGGCCTTCTGAGAAGGTTTGGGGATTGAAAGAAGACAGGTTGCGAGTTTGAATGTAGTGTTGTTTTTGTAGGGGAGTTGGTCAGTGAAGGCAGGTAAGTGGTCACTGAGAGGATCTAGTAATATACCGGATTTGTTGATGAGACTTGGCTGTGTTGTAAGGATCCAGTCAATGATGGTACCTGAGGTACCATCTTTATTTGGTCTGGTAGGTGAGTGAATTAGTTGGGAGAAGTTGTACAGGTTGATAGTATGGGAAGGGGCATCTGAGTTGAAGGAGGACCAATTGATGTTTGTGTCACCAAGGATATAGGTTTCATTATTTATGTAGGAGGAGAACCAGGATAGTATGTTCTCAAACGTTTTGATGTGATCACCGGGGGGGGGAGATATAGAAGGCAGCGATACATATGGATTTGTCCTTGTTAATTTTTAGTAGTCCTATTGTTAATTCAGCATTGGCAAAGGTTGGAATTGAATTGGTGTAGGGGGCTATGGTATAGGAGGTGGGGTAGATTATAGCTACTCCACCTCCTTTTTTGTGGGGATGATCGCTGCGAATCATTTGGTAACCTGGTGGTAGGATTTCATGATCTTTTATATAGGGTTTGAGACAAGTTTCAGCTATGGTGGTTATGTCAGGGTGGTTGTGGGAGAGCCATGCATGCAGGCTAGGGATTTTGTTTCTAATACTTTGTGCATTGAGTGTAGTGATGCGCAGGGACTTAGGTTTTTTTGGGTTGAGAGGATGGTTTAGCTGCATTAATGCTGGATGTTGGTCCGGGGTTGGGGTGCACATCACCGGCCTGTGAGATAGGGGTGTGGTGGAGAAGTAAACAGAGGTGGATAGGAGGCAAAGTTGATATGGGAGTATTGATCTTTTGGAGTGACACTTCAGAGGAGGGTGTAGGGGGGAAGGGGAGAGAAGTACATTAGGTTTGTATAAATAAATATTGTTGTAGTTATAAAGTTCATGTGAGATAGAGTAAGAGGGCGAGTGAGCATGGTTGTATGGTGCAGTGGAGTGTGTGAGTGAGGTGAGGAAGGGGTTGGGAAGTTGTGTGAGATAGCACAGACAGGAAAGAGGGATAAATAGAGTTATTGGAGTGGATGTTAGAGTTGATGAGAAGAGCATTGTAGGAGGGGTTGCAGAGTTTAAGGAGAGTTTAGGATTTTTTTATAGGTGGGAGGAGTTTCAAATGGGCCTGATTGTGGTTGGTTAGGGTGGGACTGTCCAGAAAAAAAAAAAAAAAACAATCCGTGACCTGAAGTTGGAGAGAAGCTACAGGCAGGGAATAGTTTTTAACAGTGTAAGACTTTCTCTTCTAAGCACTTGTAAAGTATAGATATTATATATCCGAGGGGAGATGAGAATGAGGTGGACGAGTCCACAGGTTCTTTAGTGTAGGGTAGTGAGAAACTGGAATGGAAGGAAGGTAGGAAAGAATACTGCAACATGGAAGAGAAAGGGCATCTGTGGTTATGGTAAGATTTTACACAACCCCCCCCCCCCGACTAGCAATCAGTAAGGATAGTGAAACAGGTACACATGCATGCTCCCTCTTAACTACTACCATTTCATGCACTGGTAAAGGAATCTTTGGGGTGGGGGAGCTGCACTGAGAATTTATATATATATATATATATAATGTCCAAATCCAGAAGGTAGTGGAGGTAAATCGGTGATCCAATAAAAATGTAAAATATAGCAGAAACCAAATGAGACACCAAACCACGGCAAATAAAATCATATAACTTTTATACAAGAATAAGTGAGCGCTTTCGCAGCAAAGCTGCTTCATCAGACAATTCAAACAGAAATGCATCATCATTTTTAAATACATACATAGCCAATAGTAAAAGACATTCAATTAAAAGCAACTTCTTAAAGTCATAGCATCTGAGTCATTGTGATTCAACTGTGCACTAGACTCAAACTTTCATGTACACCATAAAACTTTCATAACCATAATAAAAATCCATTGTGAGAATAATAACTTATCTAGGTAGGGGTCTATCCAGCAACTTTGGGTGGATGGGCACTTTCTCATTCAAACCCCTGCCATAGTTGGAGCGTAGTCTTATAATCCATTCCAGTTCTCTTCCCTCAACTCTGTTCTTAATCGCTCCTCCATGTACCCCTAGTGTGACGACCTCAATTACCATAAACTTAGTTGTTCCTCACCCACCTCCATAATGTGTTTGGATAGTGCATTCATAGTTACCCTCCTAGAAATGTCATACAGATGATCCCTAACTCGATCCCATAGTCTGTGTGTGGTCATACCCACATAAAAAGCAAAGCATTTCACAAAATAACTCAAATAGACTAAATGTGTAGTATTGCAATTAGCTGTTAATTCAAATATAAATTCCCTTTCCATATCTGGGTGGTAGAAAACTACCGTTATGGTCAAGTGTTTGCCATCATGTATGCTTCAAGATAAAATATTCTGATAACTTATGTAGCACAGTTTTGGAATTACTGCTACAAACATGAACAAGTAATATTTGAGCCTTAGAGGCACAGTAGGAGGTAACTGCAGAAACACCTAGAGGCGCACTCGGCTGTGAATCAGCCACAATGAGGTAGTAAACTCTGCCTCCAAAAAGGCCAGATCATAAAATTTGTGGACTGATGAAAAGTCAGTTCAACATAAAGGTAAAGCTACAATAAGAAACGAGTATGGATGTAATTTGACATTTTAACATATAGCTGATATTGTAGGCATTGAAGGGTCATTTGCCATGTCATGTGTAGAAGAAATTCACAGTGAATAGAAACCGATCATATACAGACCCTGACTTGTGGGAAGTATAAAGTATTCCAGGCTAGGGACATTTCTCATGAATCAGCAAAACAAGATGAAGCTGAAACGATAATGATGTTTTTGAAGAAGCTGATAACGTTGCCCAAAAAAATGCACTTCTATTAGAGTGGGAATGTACCCTCAAAGAAACTCCAGCACCCAAAGCATGTATTTTGGTGAGAAAATATGAAGAACTTCTTTGTTTAAAAAAACTTCAAAAAGACTCACTAGCATGCATCAGATTCTATCTCCTTTGGAACACACACAAAGTTAATTCCGGGGGCGGAGCCTGAATGGCTAACTGAAAGCAGCAGTATTTTAGAGCTCCATATAACTAGTTAAATAAGACAGGAAAAAATATTCTTTTTTTTTCTCCAAAGTATAAAATCTTATAGATAAAGGTCTAATTTACATAATTAGTAACTTTGGTGAAGTTTTACAAATAATTTCCTGTCAAAAAGTTTGGAGAGATATTCACTTGTTAAAATGAGCAACTCAAGGAATTCTCACCAGGATGCTACCTTAAAGAACTATAACAGGTGAAATCTAACCTGCAGGCGTTGTCTTTGAAGATGGATGATTCTAGAGAGAACCTAGAAAATCTTAAAACAAGCAGTCAAAAATAGGCTGACACCCTCAAGGAAATGCTACACCACCACCAGACAAGGATAACAGGAATAGAGGTTTCTCTAAATGACTTAGAAAGCAGACTTAAGGAAGAAGAAACACAGAAAGAACTGCTTCTTAAACAAAACACTTGGTTGGTTAATAAAGTAGATGACTTGTAAAATAGGGAGAGGAGAAATAACATCAGGATTTTCGGATTACCTGAAAACACAGAAGGTGAAGATATTTCCTTTTTATCAAGCTAGATCCCTGACTTTTAAATTTAAAAGAAGGACTTTCCTTTGGCATTGAGAGGGCACACAGAGCTCTTGGGTAAGCCTGCCACTAACTCACAATTCTCTTCCTAGGTCAATAATTATCAAATTTCTTTCATACTTGGACAAGGAACTGATTTTAAGATCTGCTTGGAGGAAGACACCTCTAAAATATAAACAGATCCTGATAAGATTTGATAACTACTATTTATCTAGAATAATGGAACAAAGGAAAACGTGTGGCCAATAATAACATTTCTTAAACAAAATAACATCAAGGCACAACTTGCATATCCACCTAAGATAAGAATACTGTATGCCAACGAGATGAGGACTTTTATTGACTTGGAGGAAGCCTCTTCATTTATTAAAACTAATAATGTGATTACTTTAGATATGGATTGGATGTCACCTTCTCTCAAGTAAATAAATGAAAAATGTCTGAACAGATGTCAAAAAGAAGCAAAATACTGATACTGTTGCAGCCAAATCTCTCAAAGCATCTACTATGTTATGAATTGTTTTAACATTACTTTAAAGGTCCAATTTTACTGCTTGGAATTTGAAAACAAAGGTAACTAACTACTGGAGTCTTTATCTATATTTTTTGAAAATAGATGGCACATGAGAGGTTTCACATTACCTCAAGTATGTAAAACAGGGTACTTTCCTTTCACGGAAGGAGGGTTATATATCACATAAAATATTTATACTGTAAATCAACATAATTTTCTTTTCTTTCTCTCACTTCTCTCTCTTCTCATTATTATTTTAACTGCATATTCACAAATATAAAAAGGAAAAAAAAAAATGCTGTTGGTCAAAAGAAGTGTTTTCTTTTCATTCTATTTGCAATAGCAAACAGTAACAGCTGCAGTTTCTTCACAGGACACACTGTGAACCTGCTGCGCATTAGCCTCACTCATAATAAAATAATAAGAAAAAGTAAACAAACTACATGTACACTTAAATGTATCTGCTTGATTAAAAAGTATTACTCAGTTTAACATGCTGATTTCACAAGCTATCTGCACTGTAAAAGTTACATTGTATATGTTACTTGAAATTGTCAGTCTCTAGTGCACATGAAAAGATATGTATTACTTTTTGCAACATGTTGTCTTTGCAGTTACCTCACACTCTGTACAAACTCACTTGGTAACTGATAGCTATTCATTTAAAATATCAGTTTAAATATTAAATGTGCCCTTGAAATGCTATTGACATTTTGACAAAATATAATCTGAACTGTAAAATGAATGACTTGAAAGAAGTAATGCATAGGATTTCAAAGACAGTTCTTGACACTACAGTAAAAGTAAAAATATATATTCACAAGGAAGTATTGAAATGTTTTAGTCTTCCAGTTAAAATATCGCATAATGTTGACAGTAAGCTATCAGAAAGTTTGAAGAGCTAGGAAATTATTATTCTTTGTCTTTCTAATGATTATTAAACAGATGTTAGACTCTGCTTTGTTTAATGAATTGTGACATGTGTTTATGAGGAAAAACAGACTCAGTTACTGACATTGGACTACGCATTCCTGGAAACTTAACTGAAATGTCCCCAAATTACTATTGAATTTAAATGAAACTGCCTGATTAATAAGCATAACTTACTTTAACAACATGAATCCATAAGCTATCTGCTCTATATATGCTACATTATATATGTCACTTGCATATGACAGTCTCTAGAGCACACGAAAAATACGTATTATTTTTGCAACATGCTATATTTGCACTAACCATACATTCTAAATTAACTCAATTGGCATCTGACAAGTTATTTGTTTGAAACATCAGTCTAAATATTAATTGTGCCCTTGAAATATTGTTGCCGTTTTGACAAAACAAAACCTGAATTGAAAAAGGAATGATTTGAAGTATTGTACAGATTTCAAAGACAGCTGCTGACACTGCAATATAAGTAGAAATGTATACATGCAAGGAAAAATTGAAATGCTTTATACTTTTAGTTAAAATAGCTTATTGTTAACTTTTTGCTTTATCAGAAAATTTAAAGAGCTAGGAAATTATTTCTAATTTGTCATTATAATGTTTACTAAAGTGATGTTAGTCACTGACTTGTTTAATAAATTGTGAGTCATGTACAAGACGGACTACTGAATGTTATTTCTGTTTACCTATGTTTGTGGAATTTCTTTTATTAGTACTGATTTAAAACAAGGGAAAGAAAGGGAAGGGAAATCTCTGTTTTTGGTCAGGGGAGGAGAGGCTTAAGAGTATTCTAACTGCCCTGAGAACTCTCTAAATACTATTTGATTAATACTTACCTAAGGTAAGTCTTGATTACAGTATAGGTACCTTCACATTCATTCTAGACCTGATGTGATTACCCATTCTGGAAGCACAAGGTGCCCTATGCATGATGGGAATTGTCAGGGTGATCATAGTTCATTCTTAGACACTGCTTTGTAAATCTATAAATATGTAAAAGCACTGCACACTAGAATGTAGGGCGCCTCTACTCAGTGTCAGGATACCACTGATAAGCCATGTCTTTTCATAAATGTAAGTTGAAGTTGGTGAACTGAAGAGTGGGAAAGTAAAGGAAGACAGTACACCTACAGTAAATTCATATTTCATTGGTAATCACTCATTGTCTCCTGCAGAGTCCTTTTAGTCAAATGATTTTAGTAATAATCTATTTGTTGTTGGCTTGTTTAGTGTATGCTCCTCTGTTGCATTTAATTTATCCAAAATGACATATCTGACATGTTTGGGATCTCTTAAGGGTAACTAAATATTGGATATTTTCTAAGTCAACATAATAATTGTTTACACTACTAACATTCCATCCTGATATATAAAATACTATAGAACAATAACAGAATAATATAGAATTTCATATCTCTTAAGAAAATTCTCCATATAATAATTGAACATATGGAGCTCAGTTGCTATTGTTGGTTAAAGCTATGAGTGGTAATCCAATAGATCTATCTTTATCTATTGGATTTGGAATGACTTTCATTCCATGTTTAATAGGAAATTCATATTTACTTGTATTTGATATTTTAGAATTAATGTTTTATAGAACTACTTTTTTAAAGCCTGACCAGAATTTTACCCTACTTGTATTTAAAGAAGACAGAACATTAAATTACACTCCCAAGTTTACACACATAAAAATAACATTCAGTGTTATCAGAGAATATGGTATAACTACTATAATCAAAATAAAAAAAAGAAGCAAAACGTTTCTTCCAACAATAGCTTGAAATGGATTTAACATTCTTATCATTAAATACTAATGGCTTAAATAATGCAAATAAAAGATCAAACTTACTAAAATATTTAAAACTAAAAAAGGCACAAGTAGTATTTCTCCAAGAAACACATTTTAAGACTAATGATAGCTTTATTTGGAACCCTAAGGACTATACAGTCTTAGCTCAGTCCTCCTATAGAACAAAGACAAAATGAGTATCAGTTCTCTGGAAGAAAAACATAATCACTCCAAAAGTTATTTATAAATATGAAGGCAAAGAAGGTCTACTAGCATTTGTCATAATT
The DNA here is from genome assembly GCF_019279795.1 of Protopterus annectens. NCBI lineage: Eukaryota > Metazoa > Chordata > Ceratodontiformes > Protopteridae > Protopterus > Protopterus annectens. The sequence continues at coordinate 691,756,977 of NC_056729.1, read as the reverse complement.
AAATTTAATAACAGAATATGGACCTTAGCTAATTTATATTGGTTCACAGGAATTGAAGCAGGAACGATTAAAAAAAAAAACCTAGATTTTATTTCCAACAATTATAAAGGAAATCTTATACTGGGAGGAGACTTTAATTGTACCTTAGAAGCTTCTGAAACCACCAAGAAGTCTTTTCACATAGCAACTATTTCAAAATCCTTAAAAAGATGGATTGATTCATTTCATTTAATAGATACTTCTAAAGTAAAAGATGATAAATCCTTATTATTTTCCCATAAAGACCATAGATTTGGAACCCAAACCAGAACAGACAAATTATTTGTAGTTCAAGATGTACAAACAAAAATCCTCAACTTCTCAATAGTTCCATGCCCCATCTCAGATCATGACTCTCTGATAATGAAGCTCCAAATAGAGTTTAAACCTTTAATCCTCTCAACTAGAATTCCATCATATATCACGAAAATTAAAGAATACAGACCCTGGATGTTGTCAGAATGACAATTATTTCTTGAAATTAATAATACAACAGAAATCAGTAGAGTCATGGTTTGGGACTCATTAAAAGCATATTTATTTGGTAAGACCCTTAGCTGGTACAAAAACAAAGTTAGAGAGTGGGAAACTGAATCACTTCAGTGGCTCTGCTGGACAGATGCACAGGGAGATAATCTAAGGGGGTGGCAAAAGCCAACACATTCTGGCTAGGCTTATAAATGCCTTTGGGCAGATAGCCTAGTACCTACCAATGAACCTATTAGACTTGCAAACCGCACTCTTGACAGCAAAATCTAAAAAAAAAATCAGAATTGTCCAGAAGTCAAAAAAGAAATAGAGAAATTAACTTAAAAATATAATGAAATTCTAACACACAAAACTTGTCTAGCCTTGGAAAAATTAAAAATAAACTCATTAGCCACCTCCCCCAGATATCTACATAACTTATCTACAAGAATTAAAATACATTCTAAAGCAAATGACATTGGTAGTATATATCATGAAAAGAAAGGAAAAAAAAGTATCAGATATAGGAGACATCCTTGAAGCATTTTGGTTCCATTATATGGAACACTTCAAAAAAGAAGATTTAGATACCAACCAAATAAACTTAGACACAAAACCTCATCAATATAAAAAAATTACTGAAAACTTAAAACTAGACCTACAAAAACCTATATCCTACAAAGAAATTGTTGATAAGATAAAAGAAAGTAAATCTAACAAAGCTCCAGGGATAGATGGTATAATTACGGAAATTTATAAACTCTTCCCTTCAACAGTAATCTCCCTTTTTCATAAAACTTTGCTAGAAGTCCAGTCAGAAGCAAAAATACCACCCTCATGGAAATAATCTCCCATAACACCAATTCTAAAAGATAATAAATGATCAGACCTTTGCACCTCATACAGACCTATATCATTACTGAATAATGATTGCAAAATATTCATGTTAATCCTAGCTAGCAGAATGAAAATCCCACTTTCAAAGACAATTAATAATGATCAATCTGGATTTTTATACAACAGGCACACACATGATAATATTAAAAGGATATTTACTCTTATATATTATGTGAATAAAGAAGATAGAGAAACACTTCGGATTAGACATAGAAAAGCATTTGATTCCCTCAGCTGGGAATATCTGTTTAAAACTTTAGCATTATTTGAAGTTCCTCCTCCCTTCATCTTATTAGTAAAAAACGTATATATATTAATAACGTAGCCTACATCAAATTAGGTTCTTTCACCTCAGAATCTATCCATATAACAAAAGTTACTAAACAAGGATACCCCCTTTCTCCTATTTTATTTGCTTTGGCTATAGAAATACTTGCAAAAATAATACACAATAATCCAAGAATAAAAGGAATAGAAGTCTTATGACCAGTACATACCTAAAATAATGCTTTTTGCTGATGATATTTTATTAACCCTATCAAACTCCAAGAGAGTCATTAGGAGAGCTAGAAGAAGTAATGGAGAAATTTTATAAGATTTCAGGTCTACACTTTAATAGATCAAAATTTCTATTTTTAAATAAGAAAAAAGAACTACAAGTTACAGATAAATCCATCATAGGAAAACAAGAACTTACACTAAATTATTTAGGAATAGTATTATGCAAAAATATAAACAAAACAATATTAATAAATTATAAAAACATTATTAAAGCAATACATATATATATATATAGAAAAGTGGAACAAAATTATATTAACTTTTGAAGACAGATTGCAATTAATAAAAATGGTATCGTTGTCAAAAATACTCTATGTAGCATTAGCAGTGCAGTTAATTCCTGAAAGATGCATTCTTAAAGAAATAAACTCGTGTTTAATAAAATTTTTATGGTATCGCAAAAAGAATAGAGTAGCTCTAACTCATCACATTAGACCCTGGAAATAAGGAGGATTGAACTTCCCAGAAATAGAAACATATATAAAAGCATCTGTGCTTAAAACTACAATAGACTGGATAAACACAAATTATTTTGCCAACTGTAAAGAATTAACAACGGCTATATTAACAAATGAATTTAATCTGTTAAAAAACGTTTTAATAGTAGACAAATCAAACAAATCCTGGTACATACTATGCATAAGTATACAATATAATATAACAAAACCTTCTAAGACAACACTGATTAATCATTACATCAATTCCTTTAGGAAACTTATCAATGCAAACATAGATCTAAAACTTTGGTTGGACCTTTTAACCCCATTTACCATCACTAATAACTTTCCTCACAAAATATATAGGGAAACAATAACCTCCTGGGAACAAAATGGATTCTTATGCTGGTTTCAATATGTAAATAAATTAAATGTTTTAGATATACATATGATAAAAACTGCTTACAGTATTCCAACACAGGACTGGTTAACCTTACAAAGCATTCTAATGTACACTCAATATTTATGCAGATTAATTAATAATTTCTCATTTAAAGATATTCCAAATCTAATACATTTTCTTTATGAATTTATATGTAATAGTTGTGAAAAGAAAAATTCCATTTCAAATCTATATAAAGAGTTAATAGCATATAAAACAATTCCCAAACCATCATACTGGCAGTTCTTAAAAGGTCAGTCATTGCAGTTAACAGAAGAAATTAAAACTAACATCTTACTATCAGTTAATTACACCTCTAACACACAGTACTAGAAAATATTTCACTGGAAATACGAGCATTTTTAACACCCAATAGAATTAAAAAGATCAGTACTACTACAAATGTTTTTTTGGTGGAGGTGTGAAAAAGTAAAGCAGACTGGATTCATATTTTTTATGAATGTAATACAATTAAATCATATTGGAATGGAATCGATCATTTTTTACAAGCTTTATTTAATGAATCCTTTACCTTAACTAAAGTATTGATTATACTAAATGTAAATGAAGGTCCCTACCTGAGTAAGGCAAATATGTACTTGTTATGGACAATACTAACCAGAAGGTGGCATTCAAATACACCCCCGACCTTGGAAGAATTCTACACTTTACTGAAGACAACTGCATTGATGGAAATAAAAATCAAAGAATTACGAATCTATCCCAGGCCATAATCCTTGGAAGAAAGTTATATCTTTGTTGGACACTCTGCAGTAATCAATATTGTATCTAATAACTGATCTGTTAATTCTATATGTAATAACATACAGTGTATATAACTGAAAGTCAGGCTATTGTAAATATTGTATATAGTTTAGAATGATATTTAAAAATGTTATGTAAATGCTATTTTAATTGAAAATAAAAAAAAATATTTGAGGAATAAAAAGTTAATTCCATTAGCATTAAATTTATATTGGGATTTTTATGCAAGTTATGAAACCCTGCTATGATGTGTGTCTATCCCCCCCCAAGATGACATGTTTGGGACGATTAAGCAATGTTTTATGGTCTGGGAGATGCATTGATATACTGATATAACAGCACATCATTATGTCAGGAGTGAGAATACCCTAGATAACCCTAATGTGTTTTTCTAGAGGTGAACAATGTAAGTGGAGTGTTTATCTGCCATATGAATAACCATATATGTAATGACTCCCAAAGCTGTGGCACTTCAGTATATTCTGTACTTAAAATATACCTTTTAGATTGACACTGAAGATCACGACTACTTCTCTTTATGTGGGATTTGACTTTGCTGCTCTTGATTGAACTCCACTACTACACCAAGAGAGTGGCATAAGTCTTTATCCTAGTGTTTCTCTGGATTGCCAGGCAGAGTAGATTAATTTCTGATGCCATTTTGACATCCAGCATAGAACATGCCACTGTGCTGTCTGTTTGTGAAACGTTAAGACTGGAAAGAGTTTGTACAAATGTGGCTCTAAAATTTCAACTTCTGGGTAAGGATGAATTCCAGAAACTAGTTACTTTCAATTCTGTTTCACTTGGAAAGCCACCTGATGATGGCAGTCAAGGGGGAGCATTTGATTATGCTAATGAAAGAAAAAAATATGTAACATCTTTGCTGGCAGTCAAAAAAGAATTGAGAGTGGTAAGTCATGCCCTTAATGGAGAAACTCATGCCATGTCAGTATGACTCAACAAACAACTCAGCGATGCTGTTATTTATACTGTCAACTGATGACCTGAGACATGACACCCTTTGAATAATTTGTGTCATAAGTAATTATTCTTTGCTTGAGGCAATTAAATCTACCAGTCATGCATTGGAAAAGAAAATGCTTCACCTGGAAGTCCATAGAATAAAATAATTTGTTCAAACATGGAACATTTTAAGTGTCCTGTCCTGTGGTTGAGTACAAAAAAAGTGGCAGATTCCCTTATTAAGAAGGGGGTTTCCAGCTTTGCAACTCTAAAAACAAGTGAAGGAATCGTGAATACTTTTATTGAATCATCTCAGGAAGGAATGTTACCTAGTGCTCTCTTCCAGAAATAGGAGAGATTACAAGGTCTGCAGTTGCAATCTAACAATGTTAATAATGGCTGTGGATCTCATAAGAGATCATTAGCAACCAACCAACTTCCAAGAAGAGTAAGCCCAAAAGTCACTTCCTTTGTCTGGGTTGGCCTTTAGTGGCCTGAATGCACCAGTAAAGACTTAAAGTAGAAGTAAAAAGTTATTGGCATTCAGAAGCCATGCATTTGAAACACTGTCATGTCCTTAAGGGGTCATTTGCATATACCCCATGGGTCTCCAGTACAGGACGTTTAAGGTATTTACACAGGGAAGCTCTAGTACTGCTGAGTATTGTAACTTTTGCTAAATGGTTTGTCTTTGTGACCTTTTTACCCTTTGGTTTGGTACTTGTACTAATGCAAGGCAGGGGCACAAGTACTGTGGACAAAATCAAGATAAGATTTTCCCAGTGAGGGGGATTTGTATTTTTTGACCATAATAACAACTTTGTTGACCTGCAGCGTAGAAGAGTGTAGTGCATTCCCTACATGGTTTTCTTAACAGAGAATGTGATAGTGAATACCTGCACCTTCTTTACTCATTGTATTGGCAAAACTTCTCACTAAAGGTTGTTTCATTAACTGGTTAGTGGTTAAGTGAGAACAGCTGAGCTCATATTTGTAAATCAGGTAAAATATTCATGAATGCTTGCCATGCATCTGTGTGGTTTATCTTGCCAAAAGATATTTAGTCTGAGAAGGGGTGAAATGTTTTCCTTTGTATGTGGAGGTAATTGGAAGGGACACTGGTATTTGTGAATGATAAAGCTGTAGTTGTAAGTATAGATGGGAAACAGAAGATAGACTGTATTTATGGATGTACTAGGTAACTGTTAATGGCAGCATAATTCATAAGGTTGAGCTTTAGGTACAGTTTTGAGCTGTTCTAAGATTAACAAATGAGTGTGTTAATTGGCTATGTTGATTTTACATTTACAGGCTGTTTTTATAGAACAGGTTTAATATAAATCCAATTTGCATAATTAGTTATTTCAAAATTTTGTCTTTGATTTCTGCTTTAAGCAGAACTGCTGTCAGTTTATATTTTTTTCTTTGTCTGTGCTACTTAATACAAAATGAAGGCTATTTTCCTATAGATCCATGGTGATTCACATAGTAAAGGGCTTTACAGCCTGAAAGTTTGTCTTTTTAATGTATACTATTCGTAATGTATTATTACCTGCTGTGTTAAGCATGTGTAATAACTGCTGACTTTTTATTTTAGCTCAGAGTCCACAATATATGATAACTGGTACCCACCCGTATCCTTCAGGGCCTGGTAAGTAAACAGCAACATTAGTTGATGTGAAACAATATTTTATGCTTCTTTTGTATCTAATAATGTGTGAATTTTTAAAGCATCTGCCTCCAGTGTTATATATACATATGTATCCAGCAAAAATTAATTCCTGTTTGCTTAAGATAAGTTAAGCATATGTTTTTCCTGTACAGCAGTTTCTAAATCTCATCTGTCCCTTTTTGGTTTGCTCTATCATCCTTTGAAAAAGAAACTTAAGAATAATCTCCCGACTAAAGGTCTGTGACTGAGGCCTGCGAGCCAAAGCTATCCTTTTAGGGGGAGGGTAGGCATAGTGGTTAAGGCCTTAACCTCACAGATATAAGGTGAAGGGTTTGATTCAGACCTCTCTTTATTGACTAGGCGTGTAATAGTCTGTAAAGTGATAGATTAGTATTCACTTATGAACCATCTCAAAACAGCACATTTGAAGACTGTAATTTATATGCATCTCAGCCAGCTATGAAAATAAGGTATATAAAGGAAGGCTAGTGATGTTCTTCGTGTTTCACTGTTGCAGTCATAACTGTAGGGTGCTCCTGCCGGCAGGCAGCCCGAGGTCAGCCAGAATCCCAAAGTCTGGGTCCGGCGTCGGCTGTATAAGCTAGTATCCTGACGTCAGTACGCCTTGGTACATAGCCCTCAGCCGACGCCATCTTCTCCAGTCTTTCTTGCCGTGCGGTGGAAAGCAGCTCGCAAAATGTTGGTTGGCGATTTTCGAACAGCGTATTTGGTTGTTGTCGGTCCGAAGTTCTTACTTCTCTTCTCAAAGCTAAGTACCCCGTTGGGGAATCTTTTTCTTGTTCCTCTGATGTCAGAAAAAGTTAATAATTGTATAGCGTGTGGGAAACAAATACCTCATAAAGATTTCCACTCTTACTGTCTACCTTGCTTAGGCCCTGACCACGACGTTTCTTGTTGTCGGTTCTGTGCCAGGTTCAACTCTCGTACTATCAAGCGCAGGTACGATTGGGCTTTAAATTATTTTGGCAGACGCTTCAATTACAGAATGTCGTCGGACACTACCGGAGTTCAAAAGAAGCGCAAAGACAAAGACAGGCCTCCGAGGTCCAAGCAGGACTCGTTGCAGCTGGAGCCAGCGTCCGGTTCGGCTGTCGTCAGTGAGGCGCTTTTGCAGCCCCTGTCGTCCGCCACTTCTGAACCGATGGCCGATACGGACTCCCATGGGGAGCCATCAAGGCCCAATATCTTAACTGCTGCAGGACCTTCGGACGTCGCTCCTTCAGATGGGACCGGAACCGCTGTGCAGGTACCGGCTTCTGAGGGGGTTTTCAGGCCTACTCATATCACTATTTCAAAGGCAAAGACAAAGACTCCTACTAAGTCTAAAGTTTCAGCTCAAGCTGCTTCTGAATCCACTCCCAAGACACAAAAACAATTATTGAGGATGGCTGAAGATTTGCTTACAATGATTAGGGGTTCTCACCCCCCTCCTGAGAAAAGGCCTCGACAGGATGTTACTCTGGATTCCTCTGACCAGGCCTCTGTATCTTCTGTTTCTTCCTCTGATCAGGACTATTCCTTTCCCCCTTATGAGGATTCGGATGCTGAGGATTCTTTGCCCTCGGCCTCTCCGCCTGAGGATTTTTCTTTTGGGGAAACCTTGCATGAGATGAGGGAACATTTTCATTGGGAAGGACAGGAATATTCTGCTTCCAAAAAGAGGCTTAGAGAATTTCTTCTTCTTCCTCAGCATAGGCCTTTAGCTATCCCTCCTGTCTTAGAACATTGTAGATGATGCTTTTTCTGAGGCTAATTTGAATCCTGATTCCATGCCTCCTGCTCCTTCTAAGCCTGATAGATTTTATAGGATTCCTGACTCTCATTTATTTTTATTTAAAAACCCTTCTGCAGATCCTGAAACTATTTCTCAGGGCTCTAAGGCTGCTAAGGTTGCTTCTTCTAAAAATCCTATTCCCTCTGAGAAGGATTCTCGTGCTTTAGACAGGTGGGGTAAAAAGGTATATACTTCTGCTACCCTGTCTGTAAGGGCTTTAAATTGCCAGTTTCATATGTTTAAATATCAGCAATTTCTTTTGTCTGTTTTAAAGCAAAAGCTTGCTTCCCATCCTTCTTGTGTAGAGGATAAGGAACTTCAGGATGTTTTGCATGCTACTGAACAGGTTAACAAGCATAGCTTACATTGTGGTTTTGATGCTTTGGATGCTTCTTGCAGGGCTGCTGCCTCTGGTACTGTGATTAGGAGACATGCCTGGCTCCGTGAACAAAGTACCTGAACAGGTTAAGGCTAAGTTATTAGATGCCGCTGTTCAACAAGATGTTCTTTTTGGTTCTAAGGCTGAGGAAGTTATTAAAAAGATGGAAGAAAAGGCAAAATCCATGCAGACTGTAAAAGATTTCTTGCAAGTTCAGCCTCCTAGATTTTCCAGGAATTGGCCCTCAAAAAATTGGTCCTTTCCCACGTCTGACAGGCCTCAAAGGGGAAGATATAGACGGTCCAGAGGTCGTGGTCAAGATCAGACCTCTTACAGATCTAGACAATGAACTGCTTCTTCACCTAGAAGGGGAGAAGACAGATCCCAATCTCAAAGAAAGCAAACTCAATGACTCTCTCGGTTGGGCTTCAGGACCCCTTCACCTGGACGCCCCTCTCGGAGGAAAACTGTCTCTTTTTTACAGAAATTGGACTCATATTACCCAGGACAGATGGGTATTGGACGTGATTTTAAAAGGTTACAAGTTCCATTTTCACACTTTGCCAAGGACTCACGGTTGGCCAGATCTGCCAAAACTTCAATGGTCAGAGGCCTTAACTCAAGTGGATGCTCTTCTGGCCATGAGAGCCATAGAGCCTGTTCCACTCGGAAATGGGAAAAGGGTTTTATTCAAGGCTGTTTCTGGTTCCCAGAAAACAAAACTCATGGAGACCTATTCTGGACCTTTCTGTGTTAAACACCTTTTGGAAATTCCAAAGTTCAAGATGCTTACTCTGCAACAGCTAATTCCAATGCTCTCTCAGGACGCCTGGATGGTGACATTGGACTTAAAGGAAGCCTATTTGCATATCCCTATCAGACAAGAACGCAGGAAATTCCTCAGGTTCAAGGCAGGTTCAAGGCACTTTCAATTCTCTGTTCTGCCCTTTGGTTTATCTACTGCGCCCAGAGTCTTCACCAAGTGCCTGGCACCAGTAGTGGCTTACTGCAGACTTCAGGGGATCCAGATTTACCCCTATTTGGACGACTGCCTTATTCAGGCAGACAGCAAGGATCTTCTGCTTCAACATCTGGACTTTGTTCAACGTCTTCTCCTACTACTGGGATTCTCAGTGAACATAAAAAAGTCACATTTGATCCCTTCTCAACAAATGGTATTCTTGGGAGCCCTCTTAAATACAACCTTACAAAGGGCCTACCTCACTCCAGAAAAACAAACTCAGCTGGCTTCTACTTTCACCACCTTGGCAACTCTATCTCAGCTCACTGCAAGGAAATTCCTGCAGGCTCTGGGCTACATGGCTTCCTGCATTCTGTTGATTCCAAACGCAAGGCTTCACATGAGAAAGCTTCAATGGTATCTGAAAAGTGTATGGTCACAGCATTACCACGATCTGGATATTCTGATTCCTCTGATCCCTGCCTCCAGAAGGAGTTCCTCTGGTGGTCCAGGGCTTGCACTTTAAACGAGGAAAACCTTTTCGTCTCCCTCAACCTACTCAAATCCTAACCACGGATGCCTCGGATTATGCTTGGGGAGCACACTTTCTAGACAATTGCCAGCAGGGAACCTGGACAAAGGACCATCTTCACTGGCACATCAATCTGAAGGAAATGTTGGCAGTTCAAAATGCCCTTTAGCCTTCAAAAACCTTTTACAACCAGGGCCTCTGCTAATTTGCACAGACAACACCACGGTCATGTGGTACATCAACAAGCAGGGGGGGTTCTCATTCATACCCCCTTTGCAGACTAGCTATGGGTTTATGGGACACAGCTCTAAATTTGAATCTGCATCTCCAGGCTCAATTCATTCCAGGGAAACAGAATCTCTTAGCAGACAGCCTGAGCAGAAACATTTCAGATCCTCACAAATGGATGCTAGACACCAACTTGTTCAACAGGATTACTGCAGTTTGGGGATGTCCCCAGATAGATCTGTTTGCATCCCATCTCAATCATCAGCTGCCTCGCTTTTGCACCAGGTCCTTCCACAAAACAGCATGGAGAGTGGCTGCCCTGTCCTTCAGCTGGAGAAGCCTTTCAGCATATGCCTTCCCTCCTCTTCCTCTACTGCCTCGGGTACTAATGAAGATAAAACAGGACAAGCCCAAGTTCCTCATCCTGATTGCTCCAAATTGGCCTCGACAGTTTTGGTATCCAACCTTAAAGCTCCTGTTCTCGGGGCCTCCTTGGATTCTCCCACTGAACCCTTCGCTTCTGTCCCAGCATCAGGGTCAGTTACTACATTCCAATCTCAAGACCCTTTGCCTGGCAGCTTGGCTCTTCAAAGGAATTTGATTTCCTCTAGTCTTCCCAAACAAGTTTTGGATGTTCTTTTGGAAGCTAGACGGCCTAGCACTAGGAAATCCTATGCCTCTAAATGGAAGAGGTTTTCTATTTGGATGCAGGACCGAGGCTCTGTTCCTCAGGTTCTTGATCTCTCCTCTATTTTGCTTTACCTTTCGGAACTTTTATCTAAAGGACTTTCTTTTTCTTCCATTAAGATACATGCTTCTGCTATCTCTGCATTACAGTTCTGATCCTCCTGTTTTTTCACATCCTTTGGTGAAGCAGTTCTTGAGAGGGGCTAAAAATTTGCGGCCTCCAAGGACCCCTCCTGTTCCTGCCTGGGATCTTAATTATGTTTTAGAAAAACTTACTTTGCCTCCTTTTGAGCCTGCTGCATCTTCAGATATTAAGTTTCTATCCTGGAAGACTGTTCTTTTGCTAGCATTGACCTCTGCCAGAAGGGTCTCAGAGTTGCAAGCTCTCATGGCTGTGGAACCATACCTTATTTTCCATCAGGACAGAGTATCCTTGAGGACCAATCCTACTTTCATGCCTAAGGTGATTTCGAAAGTGGCTTTAAATCAGACAATTCACCTTCCTACTTTCTTTCCAAATCCTCAAAATAAAGGGGAAAGGATTTTGCATTCATTGGATGTGCACAGGCAGTTACGATTTTACTTGGACAAGACTAAAGATTTCAGAAAGTCTAACCAATTGTTTGATGTTCTTCATCTCACATTGCTGCAGTCCTTACACTTGGGTAGTCCGCTGTCCCCGGTCGGCCCGACTATCAAAGTATAAGGCTGACGCCGGTCAAGGCGCATTTGACTGACATCAGGACGTCAGGGTACAAATGCGCATGACCGACGTCATATCCTCAGTCTTTTTTGCCGCATGGTCCGATGCAGAAGCAGCTTTGCAAGTGCCGGTTGGCGTTCTGAAATTTTTCGATTCCGGAGTTTCAGACCGACTCAAAGTTGGCTAAGTACCCCGTTGGGGAATATTTTAGTTTTTTCTTGCCTCAGTGGTTTACCGGATGTCAGAAAAAGTGAATAATTGTATTTCTTGTGGGAAACAGATACATAGAGATTATCATACTTTGTGTATTCCTTGTTTAGGGCCTGAGCACGGCGTTGTTGGGTGCCGCTTTGTGCTAGATTCAATAAACGCACTATAAAGAGAAGGTTAGATTGTGCCAGGTTAGTCTTCGGAAGCGGTGCAATTATAAAATGCCGTCGGATGCTCCAGCCGCTTCCTCGAAGAAGCGCAAGGACAAAGCAATTAAGCCTAGGCTAGAAGAACCGTCCGTACCGGACGCCGGTTCTTTAGAGGTGTCGGTGGAGCCGGTGGTTCCACGGAGGTTTCTTTGGGTTCCCAGGGAGAGACTTTGTTGTTGCAGGATGTGGCCTCTCAGGAGGCAGGTCAGGCTGAAGGGGCTTCTCAGGCTACTATACTACCCTCTCTTCCTAAGGTGGTTAGGCCCTCTCCTTCTGTTTCCAAGGCTTCTCCCAGAGGCAGGCCAGGTTTAGCTTCAGTTGGTGTCACCCCTAGTTCTTCTGGAACTGTGCCCAAGAAGCATATGCTTAAAATGGCAGAAGATTTGATTACTTTGATTAGGGTTCCTTGCCCCCTCCTGATAAGAGGCCTAGGGTGGAGCCTGAGTTAGGGAGTTTTGAGCAGGCTTCGGATGTTTCAGAGTCTTCGGCTGAAGACTTGCAGGAGTATTCTCCTTATTCTGATTCTGAGGTGGATGATTCTACTCCTTCTGCTTCTCCTCCTGAGGATTTTTCATTTTCAGAAACTCTTCATTCCATGAGGGAACATTTTAAGTGGGAAGGTCAGGACTTCTCTGATTCCAGGAAAAGGCTTAGGGAATTTTGTTTTTACCCCAGCATAGGCCTTTGGCTATACCTCCTGTTTTGGAGGTGGTGGAAGATGTTTTTTCAGAGGCTTCTCTTAATCCTGATTCTTTGCCTCCTGCTCCTGTTAAACCAGATAGGTATTACAGGGTGCCTGAAGCTCATAAGTATCTTTTTAAGAGTCCTAGGGCTGACCCAGAAACTGTTAGTCAGGGGCCTAAAGGTGTTAAGGCTTCTGTTGTCAAGAATCCGGTTCCTTCTGATAAAGAGGCCAGGGCTTTGGATAGATGGGGAAAGAAAGTTTATACTTCCTCCACTCTAGCTATGAGGGCTTTGAATTGCCAGTTTCACATGTTGAAATACCAAAATTATCTCCTTTCACAATTGAAGTCTAAGGTTGATGCTCTGGCGGAAGGTATTGATTGTAAAGAGTTGCAAGATTTAGTACATGTTTCTGAACAGGTGGGTAAGCATTCTTTGCAATGTGGTTTTGATGCTGTACAGGCCTCGTCTAGGGTGGCTGCTACTGGGTCAGTTATTCGCAGGCACGCCTGGCTGAGGGATCAGAATTTATCTGACCATGTTAAAACAAGGATTTTAGATGCTCCTTTACAATCTGATGTGTTGTTTGGTTCTCCTGTTGAGTCAGTTTTAAAGAAAATGGAAGACAAGGCTAAGTCTATGCAGACTGTTAAAGATTTTTTGCAGGTTCAACCTCCAAAGTTTAGTAGAAATTGGCCTGCTAAGGGGTGGACGTATCCTTCTTATGATTCCCAGTCTAGGGGTAGAGCTAGACGTGGTAGGGGCAGAGCTCAGGGCTCTTTCAGGCCTAGAACAGGGAGTTCTCCTGCACAGTCTTCGGGTGAGGGCAGGGGTCAGTCCTTTCGTAAACAGACCCAATGACCTACCTTTTCAGCTGACGAAGCCTTCTCGTCTGGCAGCACCTTTGGGAGGAAGGTTGGCACTTTTCAAAGAAAATTGGAGTTTAATTACCCAAGACAGATGGGTATTGGATATCATACACCACGGTTACAGGTTTTATTTCCATACCTTGCCTCCTTTCAAAGGCATGCCAGACGTTCCTCCTCCACAAAGAATAGAGGCTCACAAGCAAATTTCTCTGTTACTCCAAATAGGGGCCATTCAGCCGGTCCCTATGCCAGAGGTGGGCCTAGGATTTTATTCTCGCCTGTTCCTAGTACCAAAGAAAGGGAACACGTGGAGACCAATTTTGGACCTATCTATCCTCAACACTTATCTGGACATTCCCAAGTTCAAAATGTTGACGTTACAGCAGCTTTTACCTCTGCTGGGCAAAGATCATTGGATGGTAACTTTAGATCTCAAGGAGGCTTATCTTCATGTTCCTATCAGACTGAGTTGCAGGAAGTGTCTGCGTTTTCGAGCTGGGAATTCTCATTATCAGTTCTCTGCATTGCCCTTTGGCTTATCTACTGCACCCAGAGTGTTCACGAAAGTTCTGGCTCCAGTGATAGCTTTCCTCAGGTTAAAAGGAATACAGATTTATCCTTACTTGGATGATTGCCTGATTCTGGCTCAAGGAAAGGACGAACTTCTTCATCATCTACACTATGTGATAGCAGTGCTAAGATGCCTGGGGTATTCTGTGAACGAAATAAAGTCCAGTCTAGTACCCTCTCAGGACATGTGCTTTCTGGGTGTGAGACTGAATACAGCATCCCAGATGGCCTTTTTGACCCCGGACAAACAAAAGAATCTTTCCCTTTACTTTCATCAGTTGTCTCATCGGTCCAGGCTGACTGCAAGGACAGTCCTTCAAGCCTTGGGGTTCATGGCATCTTGTATTCTGGTGCTTCCCAATGCCAAACTGCATATGAGGAAGCTGCAATGGTATCTCAAAAATGTATGGACACAGCACTGCCAGGATTTGGACACTGTCATTCACATAATACCTTGCATTCAAAAGGAATTTTTGTGGTGGGCTCAGGAATGTCACCTAAACAAGGGACTCTCTGTGACCCGGCCAGAGGCGAGTCAGATTCTAACGACAGATGCCTCAGACATAGCTTGGGAGCCCATCTGAATGGAAAGTGGATACAAGACAAGTGGCCTGCCAGACTACAGCATCTACATATCAACTTGAAAGAGATGTTAGCAGTCCAGTTTGCATTAATAGCTTTCAAGGATTTACTTCTTCCAGGGCAGGTGTTGATTCTAACAGACAACACAACTGTCATGTGGTACATCAACAAGCAAGGCGGAACACATTCTTATCCCTCTGCAGGCAAGCAATGATTTTGTGGGAGACTGCTCTCAGTTTACAGCTAAATCTTCAGGCAAGGTTTCTGCCAGGAGCACAGAATTCCTTAGCAGATGTGTTGAGCAGACAAATTATGGATCCCCACGAGTGGAAATTGGATCCTCATGTATTTCAGAAATTGACAGTGTCATGGGGAACTCCAGACATAGATCTGTTCGCTTCTCCACTAAACCACCAGCTGCCAAAGTTTTGCACAAAAAGGTTTCATCCCACAGCTTGGAAAGTGGATGCTCTTTCTTTCAATTGGAGCAATCTTCATGTGTATGCCTTTCCACCTCTGCCTCTCCTCCCAAAGGTACTACTGAAGGCCAGACAAGACAAGCCAAGGATGATTTTGATAGCTCCAGATTGGCCTCGACAGCATTGGTACCCATTACTGAGAAGCCTGGTACGGAAGCCTCCATGGCCTTTACCTTGTATTCCACACCTGTTGTCTCAGGAGGACAGTCATTTGCTCAATGTCAAGCTTCACTCTCTGCACCTAACAGCCTGGCATATTCTGTTTTGAACCGTAGTGGGCCTCCACTTCCACAGCAAGTTTTGAATGTTATTTTGGAAGCTAGAAGGCCTAGTACAAGGAAAGTGTATGCAGATAAATGGAAGAGATTTTTATTTTGGAGTGCAGCAAAGGATTTTGATATTTCCGAGCCTAATTTAAGTGTGGCTCTTCAATATCTTACTGAGTTACTGGACAAAGGTTTGTCCTTATCTTCTATTAAGGTTCATGCTGCAGCAATTTCAGCTCACTATGATTGTGACCCACCATTGTTTTCTCATCCTTTGTTCAAGCAATTTCTTAGAGGGCAAAGAATATAAGACCCCACGAAGAGCTCCTACTCCTGCTTGGGATCTCAATTTTGTGTTGGAGAAACTCACTCTACAACCTTTTGAGCCTGCAGCTACTGCTGAGTTAAAGTTTTTATCATGGAAGACTGCTTTTTTGTTGGCTATTACCTCTGCAAGAAGGGTTTCTGAGTTACAGGCCCTTATGGCGGTTGAGCCTTTCTTAATTTTCCATAAGGATAGGGTATCTTTACGTACTAATCCTTCCTTTATGCCTAAAGTGGTTTCTAGTGTGGCTTTAAACCAAACTATTCATTTGCCTACTTTTTATGCAATTCCCCAATATAATGGGAATTGATTTTGCACACTTTAGATGTACACAGGCAGTTGCGATATTATTTGGACAGAACTAAGGGTTCAGGCAGTCTCAGCAGTTATTTGTTTCTTTTGCTTTGAGTTCTCAGGGCAAGCCTGTGTCAAAACAAACTATTTCTAAGTGGATTGGGTTTTGCATTGCTTTCTGTTATTCCCATCATGGCAAGGAAATTCCAGCTGGGATTAGGCCTCATTCCACTAGGGCTACTGCCACTTGACAGCTTTTTGAGGGGTGGCAACTAAGGATATTTTGGAGGCAGCTACTTGGAGTTCAGTGCATACTTTCTCTAGGCATTATCACCTTCCACTTTACTCTAAATCCAGGGCTGGTTTTGCCACTGCTGTTTTGCAGGGCATTTTGGCAGCTCCTGCTTCCTTATAGTTTAGCCATCCTCCCTTACCTCTGCTTTGGGATTCTACCCAAGTGTAAGGACTGCAGCAATGTGAGATGAAGAACATAGTACAGTTTTGTACCTACCATAAATGTAGATGTTCGAGGATCCACATTGCTGCAGTCAATACCCTCCCTCCTTCCCCTCTTGGAGGCGGTTGTGTGGGTTGGGTTGTTAATAGGGTGTATATTGTATATATTGTACATATTATTAGTGCTAGGATGGTTGGTTGTTGGTTTGCTGTCTTTTGGTTTTGACCTTTATTTCTAGGGTCTTCTGACATCTGGGGCAAGAAAAGACTGAGGATATGACGTCGGTCATGCGCATTTGTACCCTGACGTCCTGATGTCAGTCAAATGCGCCTTGACCGACGTCAGCCTTATACTTTGATAGTCGGGCCGACCGGGGACAGCGGACTACCCAAGTGTAAGGACTGCAGCAATGTGGATCCTCGAACATCTACATTTATGGTAGGTACAAAACTGTACTTTTCCTTTGCCTCCAGTTCTCTTGGAAAACCTATTTCTAAACAAACTATTTCCAAATGGATTGCTTATGGAATCAGATTTTGTTACACTCATCATGGGAAACAGTTTCCAGGGACCATTAGAAGTCATTCTACTAGAGCAGCTGCTACTTCTACAGCTTTCCTCAGAGGAGTCCCTACCAAGGATATCTTGGAAGCTGCCACTTGGAGTTCTGTGCATACTTTTTCCAAGCACTACAATCTCCCCTTGTTTTCTAAGTCTAGGGCAGGCTTTGCCTCTGCTGTCTTGCAGGGTATTCTTGCCTCCCCTTCTTCTATCTAAAGCCTCCTCCCCTCTACACTGCTTTGGGATTCCACCCTACAGTTATGACTGCAACAGTGAAACACGAAGAACATAGTACAGTTGTGTACACCTATCATAAATGTAGATGTTGAGTGTCTTCACTGTTGCAGTCGGGTTCCCTCCTCCTATCCCCTCTTTTCTCTTATTTGTGGTGTATTTGTGTTTCCTTGTTGGATTCATTTTTGATTTGTTGGGGACTTCTGACATCTAGGGCAAGAAAGGCTGGAGAAGATGGTGTCGGCTGAGGGCTATGTACCAAGGCGTACTGACGTCAGGATACTAGCTTATACAGCCGCCTTGACCCAGACTTTGGGATTCTGGCCGACCTCGGGCTGCCTGCCGGCAGGAGCACCCTACAGTTATGACTGCAACAGTGAAGACACTCGAACATCTACATTTATGGTAGGTGTACACAACTGTACTGTGCAATGCAGAAGTCCAGGAAGTTACCAAAAGAATGAGGAAGTTCAGGGAAAAGTGAGAGATAAAAAAGAACTAGATTAAGAAGGAGTACTGGTTGACTAACAAAGAGGTTAAGGGAACAGTTGCAGTGGCAAAGAGTAAGGCATTGGAGAGACTCTTCATGCTTCAGAAGGTGATTCAGCAGTTGGCATAAAGAAGCTCTGTCAGGTTGCAAAGCAGTGACTGAAATGTAAAGACAGATAGTTGTAAGACAGCTGTCATTAGGGATGCCAGCAACAATCTGATCACCAGTCCAGAAGATATCATAAGACAAATGGAAGTATGTTGAAGAAAATTCCAGAGAAGTGGTACTGCCCCATGCACAATCCATGATGAAAGAGGAAGATGACTCAACCTGGATGAAGTATGAGGAGTTCTAAGGAATAGGAATTCAGAGGAAGGAAATGGCTCAGATGAATTCACATCAGATATAATCAAGATGTTGGATGCATTAGGGGAGGAATGAGTCTTAAGGGTATTTGTGGCGTGGAGTGAAAAACGTATCACAGATTGGAAAATAAGCATTCTAATGTCATTGTGTAAGAACAAAGGGATGTTTGTAGATTTGGGTAGGACAGACATATCAAACTCTTCTCACACTTGAGGATTGTCCTAGAGAGAGTAATGGATAAATGGACATGCAGTATATTAGAAACTGAGGTAGGAAAAGAGCAGTCCAGATTCAGATCAGGATGCAGTACAGCCAACCCAATGTTTGCAGTGACACAGTGTAGAATTAAAGATTGGGAAAGAGCCATTCCTGAGCTTGGAGAATGCATATGATAAGGTTCCAACAAAGATGACTTTGAGTAGTCTTACTGTGGTTTGAAGTCTCAGGAACATTGATAGAATTAGTGCAAGCTATGAAAAGGACTCTGACAATCTTTTGACTCTTAGTGGGGTTAATACTGGGAGTGGGTGTGCTTCAGGATTCAGATCTGACCCTGCTCTTGTTCATACTGACGATGGACTACATTAGCAGACAATTTGGAGGAAACCGAGCAACAAAGCTGCTGTATTCAGATGAAGTGGTAGTGCAAGTAGATTCTGAACAGAATCCCCATCAAATGATGGGGACTGGATGGCATCCTATTGAAATGTTGGCACTCAAAATGCCAAGTGCTGACAAGCTAAAAAAAATAGACAGAAAACACAGGAAAAGAGCGAATGTTGAAAGTCACTCTTCTGCTTGAAAATTCCTTTTTCTGGGGGAAGGGGGGGGGGCTTGTCCCTCCACCCCCCCTGCACTCACCAAACTTGTATATATGCCAACTCTAACATTGCCATACCTCAGAGAAAGGGGAATATTCCATGAAATGGTATCTCACTTAGTATATGCAAGTCCAATCTTTTGACTGTTAAGGCTTTACTGAAGCGAGTCCTGACATTTCAAATAGTTACTAGATTGCACATGGGATGAAACTGAGTCGACAAGGCAGTGGTCATGGTAGCAAATAAGGGAAGTCAGAAGAAACTGAAAATTGAGATTGAAGTGAAAACAGTGGAACAGATAACTTAATGTATGATGGAGATGTAATTAAGGAGAAGGGTGGTCTGAATGAGGAGATAAAAGCAAGAATCAGACTAATGCCAGGGACAGTGTGTAATTGAAGAGTGCCACATGAGCTAAAAGGTAAGGCTTGTAAGACTGTAGTGTGTCCATTGCTGATTTGTGACACAGAAACCTGTGCCATGAAGGCAGACCAGACAAGGAAGCTTGGCATGATGCACATGAAGTACTTGAGATGGATAGTAGGATGTACGATGTGGGACAGACAAAGAAATAAAAACATAAGAGGTAGTATCCACAATTGCTCCATTTGCAGAGATGGCTACGGAAAACAGATTACAGTTGTTTAGTCACATGTAGGAAAACAAAGACAATTTAGTAAAGGAGATTTAGGAGAGACAGGAAGAAGTTAAAAGAAGATGAAGACATTTAGCAAAGAGATGGGTGGATTGTATGAGAGAAGATCTGTGGTAGGAATGACTGTCAAAGGTATGAGGTTGGCTGGAATTGAGAGGTGGTGACAGCTGCTGCAACATCCCATGTAGAAATGGGAACTACAGGATTGATTGATGATTTTAGGCTGTGTAATTGTGACACAAAACGCTTAGTGTTAAGTAGTGTGATTTAATTTCATTGAACTATTAGTGCTGCATATAGTCTGCTTTGACAGAGCTTGTGGATGTTGGGAGTTCCACTGTGGTAAACAGCATAAAATCCTGGCTATACACCTATCTGCAATCATTTCTTATTTAAAGAAGTACTACATATCCAAGATGAAAAAAAAGTTCCAAAAATATTTTTGTATACAGTACAGTTATTGATTTACATTTGTAAGCACATTACAACACCCTGTTAGCTATCTTGTGTTAATTGCATGTCTAGCTGTGGAACACTCCGCCTTTGGCATTGTCTTGCCACACACAGACATGCAGGAAATGCTACCGTGTCATACCTTAGTGCAGGTGTATATGGTGTTTGTGTCATTTATGTTATTATTTGTATATATATGTTTCGTATAAGTGAGCACTCATGAGTGCAAAGCTCGAATGTAACATTGAAGAAAACAGGACTAGTACTGTGCAGGATCGCAGAACAGCAAGCAATCTGGTTGTTGCTCCATCCCCCACTGTGGTATGATCTTGGAGATGGTATATAATTAATTAGCAGGGGGGGCTTGCCCACTGCAAAAAAAACAAGTGTGTCTTTCTGTTACAATGCTGTGGTTCTGTTCTCCTCAATATTATTGTAGTATTTCGGCTCTGTACTGTAATTTGCTCATGTTTGCATTTCAATGTATGACAACAAGCCAATTGTGTGTATGCACTGAAGATTTATGTATATATTTGTGTGTGTGTATATATGTGTGTGTGTATATATATATATATATATATATATATATATATATATATATATATATATATGTATATACACACACACACGTATGCAGAAAGAGAGGTGTGTGTATTTAAATGCATTGTTGTGATCGAAAGTTCAGCTTGGTGGTGGTGGTGGTCTATTGCTGATTTTTTTTAATATGCACTTCCTAAGTCTGACTACTTTTTTCTTCCCTACTTCTTATTTACCCATTGCCACTAAGACTTAGCTTCCCCACCACAAGCCTGTCCTCCTACCATATTCTGCAGTACTCCTCAATTCTAATCTTATGTTTGTGCCATGACTCATTCCATCTGTACTTTAAATGCAAGTATTTTACTCTCCCCTGAACTTAACAAAAATAAAGCCAAAAATAAAAATTACAGTATTACAGTTGTGTCTACCTTATCTCTACTCCAAAAATATTGAACACAGTGAGATTCACCCAAATCCAGGGCCCACCTCGCACTTAACCCCCTTCTTCTAACCACACTTCAACAGCATCCAAGCAACATTGGTTCATTAGTATAAACATCTGCAATATATGTAGTGAAGTGACTGAACTTCGTGCCTTGATGCCACAGTACTCACCAGATTTTTATTTATTTATTTGTTGTACATTTGTTTACCGGGAATGTCCAACTGGGCCAAAGACCCATTTTCAGCAGAGGCCCAGAGAGGAAAGCTCCAAACAGAGAATTACGAAGGACAACATTTAACAATAAACAGTACTAACAAAAATTTCAGTTTTAACAGAGGAAGTAAAAAAAATTGTATTATATAAAGTACAAGTATATGTAAGGTGACTTTGCACTGCTTACAACAGACATTGATGGTAAAAGAAAAAAACAGTAGATAGCTGGAAAGAAAAGAAAATAAGGGAACCTTAGGTAACAGGAGAGACGTATAAAAGAGAGACACATTAATAGCTGGGGGTGGGAGAAAGGCTGAGTGGAAAGATAAAGAGAAAAAGTACCTGGATACTACTGAATAAAGACTTAGTATTTTGAGGATGCACAAGGTTACATAAGAAAACAATGGAAGAAAGGGGAAAACAAGACTTTCGTACTGAGGAAGCAGAGGGTGGAAAACTGGATAAAGATGGTGATATCAGACAGGAGTGAGAAGCCTAGATGGGAATAGTGGAGAAGAGACGGTCTTTGTTAGCCTCTAATAGCAATCTCAGGATCTGGGCATAAATCTGATATAAAAGACACTGAAACTCTCCCCTAGGCTGCAATACCGTTAGGGCTGATAGACTCCAGAAAAAGCAAATGAAGTAGTTATTTTTTTTATTGTAACTTCTATGAACTCACTCGCTGTAATGTTTCCATACCCACATTTAATGCTGAACTTCTGATCTTTCGCTTAAATTAAATAAACCTAAATTTCTCTGCATTGTTGCTGTGTGTATAAATACATTTTATATATATATATATATATATATATATATATATATATATATATATATATATATATATATATAAAATATGTAATACACACATACACCCCATGAAGTAATCTATCCACCCTGGAAGATATACTGTACTAGATATGAAATAAAATATTAAATTAAGCAATTTTATGGGATGTCAGTATTGAGTAGCAGAACCTCATTTCACATCTCTTGGCCACTAGCATCAACCTGTATGGCTTTAAGCAACTCATTACTTCCTTTACCCATTGCAGAAATTCTAATGAAACTTGTCCTACTTTGGATTTGGTAATGGTCTTGAATCCAGGCAAATATAGCTCATCAGGCAACCTTTCAGATTTCGTTGTTGATCATAACCTTATATTTGCTACTAGGCTTACAACAACTCTGACTAAACAACACGTTTACAAATACAAAACCATCCGTAATCTCTCCAGCTGTGACCCAGACACCTTTGTATCCATCTTAAGTTCCTTCACCTAGTCATTCCTCAATTACCTACCCCTAGATGATGCCATAGGTAAATTAAAATTTCAATTTATCTTTGTAAATATTCAAAATAGCGTTGCTGTTTCATGAAAAAGAGTTGAAACAACCATGCTCCTTAAACCATAATAGAGTTCTCATGCTTAGAGGCAAGGCATGGAAAGATTGGTTAAAGCATAAATCTCCCCAAAGCTTGTAGCACTTCAAAGAACTGCACCACTTCACCAACAAACAGTTCAGTACTGATAACCAGTACTACATTCAATCTGCAGAATAGTCACAAGTTCAGTTCTAACATGTTCTGGTCCTCCATCAAGGTATAGTTCACCTTTGGACAGATAACATTCCTGAGCCTTTTACAAATAAAGCCTCCACTGACAGTACATCACATTTCAGATGTTCTTCGTGTTTCACTGTTTTAGTCATCACATTTGGGTTATCTGCCTGCAGGTAGCCCTCAGCCGGCCTGAATACCAGAATCTTCGGATTTCTGCGTCGGATGCTGCCGCTTCTTCCATGACGTCAGGTCGTCAGGGGTATAAAACATGCAGCCGACGCCATTACATCAGTCTTTCTTGCCGTGCGGTGCTCGAAGTAGAAGCAGTTCGCAAGTGCCAGTCGGCCAACTCCTGAAATTTTCATTTTCGAGTTTCAGACCTGAAGTATTCAAAAAGATAAGTACCCCGTTGGGGATCCTTTTTTCTTGTTCTAACCGATGTCAGAAAAAATTAACAATTGTCTAGCCTGTGGAAAGCAAATACCTCATATAGATTTTCATTCTTACTGTGTCATCTGTTTAGGCCCAGACCACGACATCCCTCGCTGTCGGTTTTGTGCCTTGTTCAATGCCTGAACTATTCATCGTAGGGCTATTTTTGTAGCCAAATTCTTTTGTTCTCGATCTCCGTACTCTAAAATGGCTTCATTAAGCCATCCAACTGCCGACCTTCTGAAAAAACGTAAGGATAAAGACAGAGACAGACCGCATAGGTCCAGAACTGCTGATGACGCTTCCGTTAAGCTAGTCGCCAGTCTGCCGGTACTCAGCGACGTGCTTTCGCATTTTGCAGCCCCTGATACCCACTACTACAGATTTGCAGGCCTCTACTGAGACCCATTCAGAGTCTGGTATGCCGCGAGATGCTTCTTCGACTATGTAACCTGCGGATGTCTCTACCTTGGATGGGTCCGGAGCCGCTGTGCAGGCACCGGCTTCTGAGGGTGTATTCAGGCCTACCGATTTTCATATAAAACCGATAACTTCTTTTCAAACTGAGAATACCAAATTCCTCAGGCCTAAAGCTCGCACTATGCCTAGAAAACCGATGACCAAACCGCATTCTCAGGCCCATATGCCTCAAAAACAAATGATTAGAATGGCTGAAGACCTTATTTCCTTAATTAGGGGAAACTAGCCTTCCCCCTGTAAAAGACCTAGAACTGATTTTCTTTCTGATTCTTCTGATCAGGAATCTGATATCTCTGTTCCTTCTGACTACCAGGATTTACGCTTATCTACTTATGAGGATTCTGATGCAGAGGATTCCATTTCCTCTGCTTCCCCTCCGGAGGATTTTTCCTTTGGTGAAACCTTTCATACCCTTAGGGAGCATTTCCGCTGGGAAACCCAGGACTATTCTGAGTCCAAAAAGAGACTTGGGGAATTCTTACTCTTGCCTCAACACAGTCCTCTAGCTATCCCTCCTGTTCTGCAGATTGTAGATGATGTTTTCCTGGAATCCAGCCTTACCCCAGACACTTTGCCTCCAGCTCCCAGGAAACATGGCAGGTACTACAGAGTACCAGACTCTCACAAATTCCTCTTCAAGAATCCTAGTGCGGATCCAGAGACCATTTCCCAAGGGCCAAAAGGCATTAAGGCTACTACTGCTAAAAATCCTACCCCTTCTGATAGGGACTCTCTAGAGCTTTAGACAGATGGGGTAAGAAGGTATGCACTTCTGCTACTTTGGCCATACTTTGGCCATTAGGGCTTTAAATTGCCAGTTTCATATGTTAAAGTATCAGCAGCATATTATCAGACTACTTGAACAGAAAATGATGTTGATTCCTGACTGTGCTGAACACAAAGATTTGCAAGAGTTAATGCATTCTGCTGAACAAGTTGGTAAACATACTTTGCAATGTGGTTTTGATGCTCTAGAAGCATCCTGCAGGGCTGTTGTCACTGGGTCTGTACTTAGAAGGCATGCTTGGCTTAAGGAACAAAACTTGCCAGATCATGTTAAAGCTAAATTACTGGATGCACCCTTAAACCAAGACCGCCTTTTTCCAACAAAGCAGAAGTCCTCAAAAGGATGGAGAAAAAAGCAAAATCTATGCAAACTGTTAAAGATTTCTTACAGGTACAGCCTCCTAGATTCAGTAGGCATTGACCTTCAAAGAACTGGTCCTTTCCAGTCCCTTCCAGGCCTTCTCAGTCCAAACCCAGGAGCAGCAGACCACCAAGCATTTAGTCTCAGGCTATGCACAGATCTAAGCAGTGGGGGGCTCCCACTTCCAAAACAGGGGGTAGTAAGCCACCCCCTATGGAAAAATGGCACAATAACTTATCCTTAA
Organism: Protopterus annectens; assembly: GCF_019279795.1. Lineage (NCBI taxonomy): Eukaryota > Metazoa > Chordata > Ceratodontiformes > Protopteridae > Protopterus > Protopterus annectens. The sequence continues at coordinate 691,731,855 of NC_056729.1, read as the reverse complement.
TTCTTCCAAGCCCTTCTCAACTACTTGCTCCCTTAGGAGAAAAACTCACCCTGCATGCAAAAAACTGGGAACGCATTACCCAGGACAAATGGGTTTTAAACAGTTTCCCTAGGATACAGATTCCAGTTCTACTCCCTTCCAACCCCAAGTGGATGGCCAGACCTCCCCCCAAATCAGTGGGCAGAGGCCCAGAAACAAGTGCTCTCTCTCCTCAGTATCAGGGCTATTCAACCTGTCCCAGCAGAACAAAGGGGGCAAGGTTTTTATTCAAGACTGTTCCTGGTTCCCAGAAAAGAAAACTCCTGGCGTCCTATCCTTGACTTGTCTATTCTCAACACCTTTCTGGTAGTTCCAAAATTCAAAATGCTAACTCTTCAACAGCTTCTTCCTATGCTAGCCAAGGATGCCTGGCTGGCAACCCTAGACTTAAAAGAAGCTTACCTGCACATCCCAATAAGGGAATCCTGCAGAGACAATACCTACATTTCAGGGCGGGCTCCATGCACTGAGAGTTCTCTGCACTTCCCTTTGGCTTATATACTGCACCCAGGGTATTCACAAAGTGCCTAGTTCCAGCCATTGCTTTTTGCAGGCAGAGAAATATTCAGATTTACCCATACTTGGACGATTGCCTGATTCAGGCAGAAAGTCAGGACTTGTTATTACAACACCTGGCATTTGTAAAGAGACTTCTAACCTCACTGGGGTACACCATCAATGAAAAGAAATCACAGCTAGTACCCTGCCAACAGATTGTATTCCTGGGAGCAAGCTTGGACACAACTTCCCAGATGGCATTCCTCACTCCGGAGAAACAAGTTTATTTAACAACCTACTGGCCACAAAAAGCCAGCTATCTGCAAGGAAAATCCTGAAAGCCCTGGGGTTCGTGGCCTCTTGCATTCTCTTAATTCCAAATGCAAGACTGCATATGAAGAAACTTCAATGGTACCTAAAATGTCTATGGTGTCAACATTCTCAGGACGTGGAAACAATGATTCCTATCATTCCTTATCTAAGGACAGAGTTCCTTTGGTGGGCAGAGGCCTGCTACCACAACAAGGGACTCCATTTCACTCTTCCCCCTGCCACCCAAACCCTAACAACAGACACATCAGACTATGCATGGGGGGCTCACATGGCAGGCAGGGCAGTGCATTCAGGACAAATGGAACCCAATACAGATGCACCTGCATATCAATCAAAAATAAATGTTAGCTGTACAGAATGCTCTGACAGCCTTCAAAGACCTTATTCTTCCAGGACTACTATTGGTAAAGACAGACAACATCACAGTTATGTGGTACATAAACAAGCAGGAGGAAACCCATTCCTACCCACTCTGCAGACTAGACATGGCTCTGTGGAACACAGCCTTGAGCTACCAAGTGAACCTGCAAGCTCAATTCCTGCCAGGCAAACTAAATTCACTGGCAAGCGACTTAAGCAGAAATCTCATGGACCCAGACGAATGGAAACTGGAACCCAAAATATTCAAGCTCTTGAGGACAAATGGGGGACACCAGAGATGGACCTGTTTGCCTCCCCTCAGAACTACCATTTGAACAAATTCTGCACCAGAACTCCCCACAGTCAAGCTTGGAAAGTGGATGCCCTGTCCTTTACGTGGAAAAGCCTCTCAATTTATGCCTTTCCCCCTCTGCCTCTCCTCTCGAAGGTGCTACTATAGATCAAACAGGATAAGCCAAGGACAATACTGATTGCCCCAGACTGGCCACACCAGCACTGGTACCCCCTTTTGCGTAGTCTGACAGTTCTGCAACCATGGCATCTGCCTCAGACCCCCTTCCCTGCTGTCCCAGCAGGCGAGCCAGATTCTGCACCCTCAGCTTCAAACCTTGAACCTTGCAGCCTGGCTAATTCCCTGAGCTCACCTCTAGCAACCCTCAGTAAGCAGGTGCTGGATGTCATTCTTGAGGCAAGGAGACCTAGTACTAGAAAATCCTATTCAGAAAAGTGGAAAAGATTCTGATATTCTTCGTGTTTCACTGTTGCAGTCATTACACTTGGGTTATCCTGCTGGCAGGCTACCCTCAGTCTGCCTGAATTCCAAAGTCTAGGTCGGGCGTCGGTTGCTGTCGCCTCTTCCCTGACGTCAGTGCGCCAGGGTATAAAAGATGCAGCTGACGCCATTTTCGTTAGTCTTTCTTGCCGCATGGTGCCCGAAGCATAAGCAGTTCACAAGGGCCGGTCGACCGACATCTGAGATTTTCGTGTTCGAATTTCAGATCCGAAGTCGTCTTCAAAAGCTAAGTACCCCATTGGGGAAACATTTTTCTTGCTCCAGACCGATGTCAGAAAAAGTTAATAATTGTATTTCTTGTGGGAAGCAAGTACCTCATAAGGACTTTCATTCTTACTGTGTTCCTTACCTAGGCCCTGACCACAACGTTGCTAGTTGTCGGTTTTGTGCTAGATTTAACCAACGCACTATTAAGCGTCGGTACGATTTTGCATTACACTGTTTTGGCAGAAGATTTAATTATACGATGTCATCGGATAGCCATCCGACTACCGGAATTCACAAGAAACGCAAAGAAAAGGATAAGCATCCGAGGTCCAAAACCAATGACGAAGCTTCTTCTAAGCCGTTCGCTGGTTCTCAGGCGCCTTCGCAGCACCTGACGCCCGCTACTTTAGACCCGCAGGCTGCTACCGACTCCCACGTGAAGTCGACTAGGCCGCTGGAAGCTCAAGGTATTGGACCTTTGGAGACTATTCCCTCAGATGGGTCCGGAGCCACTGAGCAGGCATTGGCTTCTGAGGGTGTTTTCAGACATACTCAATTATACATTAAAATGATTTCAGCTTCAAAGGCAAAGACTAAAGCACCTTTAAAGACAAAGAAACAAGTACAACAGCCTCATGGACAGGCCTCCATGCCCAAGAAACAAATGCTCAAAATGGCTGAAGATCTAATTACTTAGATCAGGGGTTCCCATCCCCCACCTGATAAAAGGCCTAGGCAAGAGACAGAATATTAATCTTCAGATCAGGTTTCCATTTCATCTGATTCCTCTTCTGATCAGGAATACTCTCTTCCTCCCTATGAGGATTCTGATGCTGAAGAATCTGTCCCTTCAGCCTCTCCTCCTGAGGATTACTCTTTTGGGGAAACTTTGCATACCATGAGGGAGCATTTTCACTGGGAGAGCCAAGAGTTTTCAGAATCTAAGAAAACGCTCAGAGACTTCCTTTTACTACCACAACACAGGCCCCTAGCTATTCCACCTGTGTTAGACATTGTAGATGATGTATTTTCAGAGTCCAGTCTGACCCCTGACTCCTTACCTCCAGCTCCTGTTAAGCCGGACAGGTACTACAGGGTTCCTGACTCTCATAATTCCTTTTCAAAAACCCTGCTGCTGTCCCAGAAACAATCTCTCAGGGTCCCAAAGGGGTCAAGGCTTCTGCTGCAAAAAACCCTACCCCCTCAGACAGGGATTCTAGGGCTTTGGACAGATGGGGAAAAAAGATTTACACTTCTGCTACCTTGGCTATAAGAGCTTTAAATGTTCAGTTTCATATGCTCAAATATCAGCAATATATTATGTCACTGCTTAAACAGAAAATGTTGATAAATTCTGAATGTGCAGAAAACAAAGAAATGCAGGATGTTAAGTTGTCAATCTCGCCTTCATTCTTGCTGGATGGGTTCTTGCTTTAGCTTGAGAACTCCTTTTACCAGCTCGAGGCAACCCTATATCCCATGATGCAAGGCGGAACTACCTCAAATCTCGTTTGCCGCTTAGCGAAAGAGGTCTCCTTTGCCAGCTGAGGTAAGTAATTTTCTTGTCAAAAGAGAAGAAGCTTAGTTAGGGATTTATTTCCCCCTTATTTCCATTTTTATAGTCTGTAGTGTGTTACAGCCCACCCTATTCCCTTATAATTCAAGACTTTTTATTTCCTTTAGTATAAAAGTTTAGTTAGGCCTAAACCCCATTGGTTAATCCCTACCTGTGTGTTGTGTGTTAGGGGATTAATTGTGTGTGTTTGTTGGGGTTTGTGTGTGACTTCCTCCTAGGATTATGTCAAAGGAAGGCAAGGTCTCAGGCTTCAAGAAGTGTGACTCTTGCTGTCAGAAAATGTCTCTGACAGACGGTCACACTTCTTGTGTTTACTGCCTGGGGCCTTTGCACCTGCAGGACTCCTGTGCTTTGTGTCACTCTTTTAGCCAGAGAGTCCTGCAGGAGGAGGAATAAGCTTATCCTCCGTGGCTTACTTAAGCCAGAAGGTTCTCCCTCTAAAACAGGGTCTGGGAAACCTTCTAAGCCACCGAAAGTTCAGGCTTCAGTATCCAAGCCTCCTCCGGTGGCTCCGCTCGTCGAGCCGAGATCGCCCGGCTGGAACCGATCTATCTGCTTCAAAAGTAGTGGGTTCGGCACCGACTGGTTCCGACACCCGGTCTACTGGCCTTGTCGGCTCGGCTGGAGCCGACACCTTATCCAGCATCGGAGCCGAGAAACCTTCGGCTCCATCTGGAATTCAGGGACTTCGGCTCCGATGACTTTGTCCCGAAGAGATCTCGGTCCCCTTCGTTGCAGAGTATCCACTCGGCTCAGGGTCTCCTCTTTGTCGGAGCGGAGCCATTGGAGCCGATCTTGAGATCTTCCAGGCTGTCTGACCACGACTTAGAGGGTGGTAAGCAGGCTGTTGAAGTCAGGCACTGGCCCAAATGCTCCATAGCCCGTCTCAGCAGACTTGCTATTGTCTCACCCTTGAACTTCCTCCTCCGACTCCACACCAGAGTTCGGGCCGGAGCTTCGGGACAGCGACTGTTTTGGCGGAGCCGATACATCCTTTGGCTCCGTGCCTCGGCTCCGATCTCCTCCTTGAGGCCTTCCTTGGAGGGATCCGGTCGTCGGGTTTCCCTTGTCGGCTCCGAGGGGCTAGTGGCATCGGACCCTTGTCCGACCCGCCTCCCTCTCGGGCTTCGCTTTGGTAAGCTCGGCACCGACATCGGCCTCGAGCCTTCCCTCTCATTGGAACCGGGAATTCCTGTATCCTCGGATCGGGATATTCCGCCTCCCGGGAGGAGCCTTTGAGGTGATGAGGAGTGTCCTGGCCTCTGAGCCAGGTCAACGGTCCATCCTCTAGCTCCTCCCTCTTCAGTGCCTGTAGACGCCTCTTGCCAGCCTCTTGCTCTCAGGCCCAGGGATTCATCGCCCCAGGTTTCCCCATTGGGAATTTCCTCCTCTTCGAAGTTTCTCCTGATCCAGCAGGTGAACCCCTTGGAAGAGGACGTAAGAGGAAACACACAGACTCCCGAGTCTACTACATCGGATACCGACTTAGATGAGTCGGAGGGTTCTCCACGATCCCCTCTGAGGATGTCTCCTTTTCAGACATCCTTGAGCTCCTCAAACAGAGGGGAATTGGCCATCCATTGATCCCTCCGAGGATGAGTCGGTATACCTGGAGGCTTTGGATCCCGACCCTCCACCTCCTGGGTGTCTCCGCCTTCGACTCACTTATGCAGGTAGTGGCACGGAAGGCGTGGCTCCAGATTCTGTGGAACCTGTCCCCAGGAGACCATCCAAGTTTATCACGGCCCCTACGGAGAAACAGTTTCTTTCCAAGGCGTCTCTGTGGATGCTATGGTGGTGGCGGCCACTAAGAAGGAACTGGCGGATCCTTCAGTACCTGTCCATCCTCCTAACAAGGATTCTAGGACCATGGACAGGTATGGAAAGCGGATGTTTTCTTCAGCGACCTTTGCTATGCTCGCTGAACTACCTTTGTCACTTCACCAGGCTTCAAAGAGATATTCTCAAGGAACTGGGTGAAGTGGTCCAGGATCCTTCTGCTGCTGGGCTCAAAAGATTGCCTCACAGCTAGCAATCCTGAATTCCCTATCCAACTCCTCCATGCGGCTCATATCCTATGCGGCCGATGGAGCGAGCAGGGCCGCAGGCACAGGAGTTGCTCTTAGACGCCAAGCCTGGATGCGGCTTTGTAATTTTGCGGACCCCTTTAAGGCGTCCTTCACCAATACCCCCTTTGATGGTTCAGCTTTGTTCGGACCTCAAGTGAAGGATACCTTGACCAGGTGTGAGCAGGACGGTAAAACTCTTTCTGCCGTTGGAGTCCATTTTTCCAGTCCTTCTAGACCATATCCCAAGGGTCAGAAGGGGAAGATGTGGTTCAAAGCCCAAGGAGCTACACGGACACACGTGGTCAGTTTACCCCAGAGGCAGAGGGGTAACAATAATGACGCCCTAGAGGCAGGGGGTCCTCAGAACCAGGGCAACAGGGAGTCTCTTCCTGAGAAGCCCTTTCAGCATCCCTGAGGTGTTGCCCGACTGTCCACCCTTGGAGGCAGTCGGGAAGGATTTCGCTGTACCCAGTAGCCTGGCAATCCCTATCACAAGATATGTGGGTACAGTCAATCATATCCGAGGGTTACAAAATCCCCTTGAAAGGTATCCGTACCTCAACAATCCCTTCCAGACATCTCACCCGGTCAAAGGGATTTGGCAGAACAGGAGGTTTCAAAGCTCCTAGAAAAAGAGCCGTCCAGACTGTGCGGCAGACCAGGTAGGATCCGGCGTCTACTCGAGATTCTTTTGGTCCCCAAAGGACGGAGATTGGAGACCAATATTAGACCTGAGCAGTCTAAACAGATTTGTCAAGAAGGCAAGATTCGGATGGTCACGCTTCAGTCCATTCTGCCTTTTCTGGGCAAGGACAACTGGATGTGCTCTATAGACCTTCAGGACGTGTACTATCACATAAAGATTCACAGGTGCTCCAGAAGGTTTCTCCGCTTTCGGCTAGGGACCAGTCATTACCAATTCAGAGCCCTGCCCTTTGGCCTCACTTCAGCCCCCAGAGTGTTTACCAAATGCATGGCAGTGGTCACAGCTCATCTGAGACGTCAAGGATTCCAGGTGTTTCCTTATTTGGACGACTGGCTCCTCTCCGCCACCACCAGGTGTCAGCTTCTTCAGACCAGAGACTACACTCTACAGCTTTGCAGGAGTTTGGGAATTTCAATAAATTTCAGAAAATCTTCTCTGCTGCCTTGCCAATCTATCACCTTTATAGGCGCAGAATTAAACACCATCAAAATGTTAGCCAGACTAACAGATCAAAGAATTCTGGACATCCAAAAATTCGTTTGGATTCTATTGCAGAGCAACAAGGTCAAAGCCAGATTTATACTGAAGGTTCTAGGTCTTATGGCTGCGGCCATTGTTCTACTACCACTGGCTCGCTTCCACATGCGTCTTCTGCAGTGGATGCTATTCACGCAGTGGTCGTACCACAGTCTCCCGTTGAGGCACGAAATCTTAGTCACACAGTCGTGCAGAACTCATCTGAATTGGTGGATATCTTCCCCTCTTCTTCATCAGGGCCGACCCTTTGTTTCCCCTCCTCCAGTTGCCACAGTCACTACGGATGCCTCTCTGATCGGGTGGGGGGGGCATTATCAGGGCAGGATGGTCCACGGGACGTGGCAACCCATAGAATACCATCTGCACATAAATGACCTGGAGATGAGAGCGGTGCTTTTAACGTTGCAGGCCCTCAACGACTTTCTTCCCACGGGGACTATTGCAGTACAAACGGACAACATGTCCGTGGTCTGGTACATCAACAAGCAGGGCGGGACCAGATCCTATCCATTGTGTCGAGAAGCTCTCAGACTTTGGCAATGGGCAATCTCCTTTCATCGGTTTCTGATAGCAACGCACATCCCTGGCAGGTCCAACCTCTTGGCGGACAGGCTGAGCAGATCCATTCTGATGCCTCACGAGTGGTCTCTCAATCAATCTGTAGTGGATCAGATTTTTCTGACGTGGGGCACTCCTTGTTGTGATCTTTTTGCTACTCCTCAAAACAACAAGTGCCCCGATTTTTTCACCCTCTTTCCCCTTCCAGGCCAACCCCTGAGAGACTCTCTAACCCAGGATTGGCCCCGGGGACTTCTGTACGCTTTTCCTCCTTTTCCCTTGATTCCACAAGTCATTCAGAAAGCCACCGTTTTGAGAGCCAAGTTGATTCTCATTGCCCCTTATTGGCCTCAGCAAATTTGGTTTCCGTGTCTGCATCGTCACCTTCTGGTGCAGCCCTGGCATCTGGACCCAGTTCCGGATCTCTTGAGCCACCAGTCGGGTCAGCAGCACCGGGCCATTCATTCTCTCAACCTCACTGCTTGGTTGCTCCACTTCCTTCCCTAGCCAGGCTTCCGATGATCTCTGACTCCGTCAGAGACATCTTAGTGTCTTCCTTAAAGTCGTTCACTAGGACTGTTTATGCTAGCAAGTGGCAACGTTTTTCTATTTGGGCAAATTCCAGGAATATTGATCCCTTTACTGCTCCTGTACATTCTGTTTTAGATTTCCTGGCGGAGGTTTTTCATTCAGGATCCTCGTTATCTACAGTTAAAGTACAACTGGCTGCTATTTCCAAGTATCATGTTGGCTTGCATGTCAATAACATTATGTCTCATAGATTATGCAAGGCCTTTTTGAGAGGAGTTTTTCTCCTGAAGCCGCCTATAAAGCATCCTCCTCCGCAATGGGATCTAAACTTAATGTTGGCATCCTTGATACTACCTCCATTCGAACCGTCTGCTTCATGTTCTTTGAAGTTATTGACCTGGAAAACTATATTCTTACTGGCTGTCACTTCAGCAAGAAGGGGTTCCGAGATTCAAGCTCTCTGCATTCGTTCCCCTTACTTGGTTTTTCATAAGGACAGGGTATCATTAAGAACGAACCCTTCCTTTCTCCCCAAAGTTGTGTCTCAAACCAATATTAACCAATCTATAGATCTACCAGTCTTCTTCCCAAACTATTCCGACAGAGCTGAACAGAAGCTTCATTTTTGGATGTCCATCGTCAGCTCAGGTACTATTTGCATAGAACTAAACAATTCAGAAAATCGGACCAATTATTTGTCTCCTATGCAGAAAACAGGATAGGTCTTCCAGTTTCTAAAGTGACCTTATCCAGATGGTTGACTTCCACCATTTCCTTTGTGTACTCTCTGAGGCAAGCAGCTATCTTCTAAACCAAAAGCACACTCAACCAGGAGTCTATCCACTTCTGCAGCCTTTCAGGATAGACTACCCATTGATACTATTTGTGCAGCAGCTACTTGGGCCACGCCTTATACCTTTGTCTCTCATTACAAGTTGGACTTGGCCTCCAGAGATAGGGCCAGTTTTGGTTCCACAGTTCTCATTGAGCCACCCGGGATACAGGTGCTAGGGACGCGGTCCCATCCAGCAAGAATGAAGGCGAGATTGACAACTTAACATTTAGAAGTTATGTACCTACCATAACGTTCCATGTTAGTTGTCTTCTCTCGCCTTCTTTCTTGCGTCCCTCCCTCCTACCCCCTGGCCTGGACAGATCTTGAAGAGTTCCTATCAGGTTGTTTTTCCTCCTGAGCCTTCATATGAGGACTCTTTTTATAAACTTGTTTTCCTAATTATGTTAGGTTAGTCCTTAGCAGGGTAGGTTAGCTACCAAACGAGATCTGAGGTAGTTCCGCCTTGCATCATGGGATATAGGGTTGCCTCGAGCTGGTAAAAGGAGTTCTCAAGCTAAAGCAAGTGCCGAGTCGAAGCCGAGGATCGGCTCCGAACCCATCCAGCAAGAAAGAAGGCGAGAGAAGACAACTAACATGGAACGTTATGGTAGGTACATAACTTCTAAATTTATTGCATGCAGCTGAACAAGTTGGAAAACATACTTTGCAATGTGGTTTTGATTCTTTGGAGGCCTCCTGCAGGGCCGCTGTTACAGGTTCTGTAATCAGGAGGCATGCTTGGTTAAAGGAACAAAATCTGCCAGATCATGTCAAAGCAAAATTATTAGATGCTCCATTACAGCATGATACCTTGTTTGGTGTTAAAGCAGAAGAGGTGTTAAAGAAAATGGAGGACAAAGCTAAATCTATGCAAACGGTTAAGGATTTCTTACAGGTACAGCCACCTAGATTTAGCAGACACTGGCCTACAAAGAATTGGTCCTTTCCAGTGTCAGACCAACCACAAATGGGCAGATTCAGACGCCCAAGAGGCAGATCCCAGCCCCAAGGTTCATACAGGTCTAAACAATGGGGTGCTTCTACCTCCAAAAGTGGAGAAGACAAATCACAGCCATACAAGAAACAGTCCCAATGACTTCCCCCTACCTGCACCAAGCACATATCTTCTGGCAGCACCTTTAGGGGGAAAACTAGCACTTTTTTCTCAAAATTGGCACATAATAACCCAGGACAAATGGGACCTAGACATAGTGTCACAAGGCTACAAGTTTCACTTCCATACCCGGTCAAGGACAAACGGTTGGCCAGACCTGCCAAAACATCAATGGGCAGAGGCACAAAAGCAAGTTTCATCCGTCATGGACATGAGGGCCATTCAACAAGTACCAGAGCAAGAGCAGGGACAAGGATTTTATTCAAGACTTTTCTAGAAATGCTCCACAAGGGCCTATCCTTATCTTCAATTAAGATTCATGCCTCTGCCATTTCAGCACATTATAATACTGAGCCACCCCTCTTCTCTCATCCCCTGCTAAAGTAATTCCTTAGAGGGGCCAAAAACTTAAGACCCCCCCCCAAGGAGAGCTCCCACTCCAGCCTGGGACCTTAACTTTGTATTGGAAAAACTCACTCTTCCCCCCTTTGAACCAGCTGCTACAGCAGAGTTGAAATTCCTGTCTTGGAAAACAGCCTTACTTCTAGCCGTCACTTCAGCAAGAAGAGTGTCTGAACTGCAGGCCCTCATGGCAGTGGAACCCTTCATTATCTTCCATGCGAACAGGGTTTCCCTCAGGACTAATCCAGCCTTTATGCCCAAGGTGGTGTCTAGTGTAGCTCTAGGGTCTATGTCAATTATTTGAATGCTTAAAATGTCGAACGTTATATGGTCGAGACCATATGTTCGACATTTCAAGTGTTCGAAGGTTGGCTTTTAATGGCGCCATATGGTGCAGAATGGGAGAATTTCCCTTTTCTGCACTGAAGTGCAGTCTTGGAGTTGGTATATTTAAGTAGGGAGGTGTGGGGGGTGCAGGGGGGCTTGCCCCCCACTCACTCTGTTAGTGTATGTTTTTCTTTTTCTTTTTCTTTTTTTTTTTTTAATTAGATATTCGAACTTCCAAATATCGAACATATGGTCTTGACCATATGGTATTCAACATTTTGGAGGTTCAAATATTTGGCATAGTCCCTAGCTCTAAACCAGTCCATTCATTTGCATACTTGTTTCCCTAATCCTCAAAATAAAGGGGAACGGATACTGCATTCTCTGGACTTGCACAGACAGCTTAGATTCTATTTGGACAAAACTAAGCCTCTTAGAAAATCTGACCAGCTGCTTGTTAGCTTTGCTGCAGGGGCAGACGGGAAGGCCATTTCAAAGCAAACCATTTCCAAATGGATAGCCCATTGCATCCATTTATGCTACAAGCACCATGGAAAACCTACCCCACAAGGGATAAAATCACATTCCATCAGGGCTGCATCTACCTCTACGGCATTTCTCAGAGGAGTCCCTACCAGGGATATCCTGAAAGCTGCTACCTGGAGCTCTGTACATATTTTCACCAAGCATTTACCACCTGCCTATCTTTTCTAAATCTAGAGCTGGATTTGCCACAGCAGTCTTACAGGGCCTGATTGCAAGCCCTAATGTTCTTTAACTGCCTCCACCCTTCCTTAGCTTTGGGAATCACCCCAAATGTGATGACTGCAACAGTGAAACATGAAGAACATAGTACAGTTGTGTACACTTGCCATAAATGTAGATGTTCGAGTTATTCACTGTTGCAATCCTGGTTACCCTCCCTCCAGCCCCCTGAATTCTCTTGGCTATACCTTTCCTTCTTGTTTGGTATATATATTATATCTTGTGTATTTGCTTTTTGTTGGGGGTATTCCATACCATATAACTGATGTCCTTCATGGATGCATATGCAGTCATAACAACTGGGTTGTCCTGTCGTCAGGCAGCCCTTCAGTCGGCCGGATTCCAAAGTCCGGGTCCGGCTTCGGCTGATGTCGCACCTCACCCGACGTCATCTCTGTTGGTCCTCGGGTATAAAGGCATCAGCGACGCCATTTTCCTCAGTCTTTCTTGCAGCTGTTAGCAAGTGCCGGTCGGTCGGATCCAGAGATTACTTCTACCGAATACTACTTCGAAGACTTCTAAAGCTAAGTACCCCGTTGGGGACTCTTTCTTGCCTCAGCCGATGTCAGAAAAAGTTAATAATTGTTTAACCTGTGGGAAACAAATACCTCATAAAGATTTCCACTCTTACTGTCTGCCTTGTTTAGGCCCAGCCCACGACGTAGCAGCCTGTTCGGCCTGTGCTTCTTTCAACCGACGAACGCTTAGGCGTCGGTCGGAGTTTGCTGAACTGATTTTGCGTACATTATGCCGTCGGATCCTCCGACTACCCAATCTGCCAAAAAACGCAAAGATAAAGACCGACACTCGCGGTCCGCGGTTTCGGCTGAAACCATGGTTAAGCAAACCGCGAGTGTCTCGGTTTCGGCCGAAACCGAGAAAACTGATCAAAGTACAACTGAATCTATCTCTACAACTGAGGCCCCTGCTACCATTCTTGAATCGGCCTCAGAAATTATACCCACTACGGTGGTTGCCACTGACTTATCAGACACCATTCCCTTGGATGTCTCTACCCCAGCACGTGGTGCTGCTAGGCCTCCAGCAGCCATGTCCATTAAGGCCTTCGCCAGGGCTAAAGCAGCCAAGACTACTAAAACAGTGCTTGTTAAACCCCCTTCAACCAGGCCCTCCTCTAGTTCTCAAATGCTTACTCTGGCAGAAGATTTAATTTCATTAATTAGAGGATCTCAATCTCACCCAGACAGGGCCTCTCAGCCCCCAGAGAAGAGACCTAGGGCAGAGCCCCCTGAGCCAGTGTCATCTGATGATTCAGCCGATGAATCAGACATAACTGACCAGCCAGAGGCTCCTTTCTCTAATTTTGAAGACTCTGATACTGAAGAATCCATTCCAGCTGCTTCCCCACCAGAAGAATTTTCCTTTGGGGAAACCTTACATGCCATGTGAGAGCAGTTCCAATGGCAGCAACAGGATTTTTCAGACTCCAGAAAAAGACTTAGGACTTTTCTGCACCTTCCACAACACAGGCCCTTAGCTATACCTCCTGTTCTCTCTGTGGTGGATGATGCTTTCAATGATGTCTGCTCCGCTCAGATTCTTTACCCCAGCCCCTGCCAAACCAGACAGATTTTACAGGGTGCCAGACACTCATCACCACCTTTACAAGGCCCCTCTTGCAGACCCGAAACTATATCCCAGGGTCCCAAGGCAGTAGCCGACCATAGCTAAAACCCTATTCCTTCTGAAAGGGAAGCAAGGTCATTAGACAGATGGGGCAAAAGGTCTACACTTCAGCTACTCTCTCAGCTAGAGCTTTAAACTGTCAGTTTCACATGATACAATACCAAGAGTTTATGCTTGATCAGTTAACTAAAAACTAACCACTGATGAATCTCTTGATAAGAAATATGTATTAGAAATGGTAAATAACATACAACAGGTTAGTAACCATTCCTTAAAATGTGGCTATGATGCACTGGAGGCTTCATTTAGATCAGCCATGACTGGCACAGTGATAAGAAGGCATGCATGGCTAAAGGAGCACTTTACGGATCATGTTAAAGCAAAGTTACTAGATGCTCCTATGGATAAGACAAGTTTGTTTGGTACACCTGCCCAGCAGGTTATGAAGAAAATGGAAGAAAAGGCAAAATCCGTTGAAACGGTTAAAGATTTCTTGCAGGTTCAGCCCCAAGGTTTAGCAGGAACTGGCCTGCCAAAATTGGTCCTTTCCTGACTCCACAAGATCTCAAAGGGCAGAAACAGACGTTCCAGAGGCAGAAACCAATCCAGAGGAGGTGCCTACAGAGGGCGACAGTGGCAAGGTAACAACAGAGGCACAGACACAACCACTGCCACCACATCAACACAACCACAGTGACTTATCCTAAATCCCTACCAGGGAACAAATAGCAGCTCCTCTAGGCGGAAAGTTAACCTTATTTTCAAAAACTGGCACTATATAACAAAAGACAAGTGGATTTTACAAACCATAGATCAAGGATACCGGTTCCACTTCCACACTTTACCAATCAAAAGAGGAATGCCAAATCTACCTCCAAATCAAAAAACAGAGGCTCTACAACAGATAATGCAGTTAGCAAACATGAGAGCTGTGGAAAAAGTGCCAACTGCAGAACAAGGAAAGGGGTTCTACTCAAGACTATTCCTAGTTCCAAGAAAGGAAAAAAGTTGGAGACCAATTCTCGACCTGTCCACCCTAAATACATACATCATTGTCCCAAAATTCAAAATGCTGACCCTACAGCAACTTCTTCCCATGCTGGGCAAGGAGTGTTGGCTGGTAACTCTAGATCTCAAGGAAGCATACCTGCACGTCCCCATTCGACCAATCTGCAGAAGATACCTCAGATTTCTTGCAGGATCAGAGCACTATCAATTCTCAGCATTGCCCTTTGGCTTATCTACTGCCCCAGAGTATTCACAAAATGCCTGGCATCAGTAATTGCCCATTGCAGACTACAGGGAATACAAATTTACCCATACCTGACGACTGCCTGCTACAGGGGACAACAAAAGCAAGCTGACAACAGATTTACAAAGGGTCATCTACTTGCTACAAGCACTGGGATACACAGTCAATCTACAAAAGTCAAGGCTGATACCATCCCAAACAAGGACATTCTTGGCGGAATTGGACACAGTAAAACAAATGGCATTCCTAACTGCAGAAAAACAAAAGAACTCCCTCTTTACTTCTTGGCACTATCAAAGCTGAACAAGTTAACAGCAAGAAAAGTACTGCAGGCCTTGGGCTTCATGGCATCATGCATAATCCTGGTCCCACTTGCCAGACTACATATGAGAAAACTACAGTGGTACCTAAAGAATTTATGGTCCCAACACAGTCACAGCCTAGAAACAGAAATCCCACTAATTCCATGCTTAAAACAGGAGTTCCTATGGTGGGCTCAGGCATGCCAGACAAACCCAGGCCTACCCTTTCGCAGATGTCAAGCAAGCCAGACCATCACAACAGACGCTTCAGACCTAGGATGGGGCCCACATGCTGGACAAATGTGCAAGGATTGTGGACACAGGATCAACTTCACCTGCACATCAACCTAAAAGAAATGCTGGCAGTAAAACTGACAATCCAAAGGTTCAGACCATTTCACAAAGAGGGCCAGTTCATGATAAGGACAGACAACACCACAGTCATGTGGTACATCAACAAGCAGGGAGGCACTCATTCATACCCCTATGCAGAATGACTTTGGAGCTGTGGAACCTGGCACTCAGCTACAACATCCAGTTACAGGCAATGTTTGTACCGGAAAAGAAAATATTCTAGCAGACATATTAAGCAGAACCACATCGGATGCCCACGAATGGAAACTGCACCGACATTTTCAAGACCATCTCAAAGAAATGGGGAATGCCTCAGATAGACCTATTTGCATCACCTCTCAATCACCAGCTCAAAAATTCTGCACAAGGACATTACACCCACTGGCATGGAAAGTGGATTCGCTCTCCTTCAGCTGGAAAGGCCTGACAGCATATGCATTCCCACCTCTTCCCTTGATACACAAAGTATTACTAAAAATCAAGGCAGAACGTCCAAGGATAATCCTGATAGCTCCAAACTGGCCAAGACAACACTGGTACCCACTGCTGAGGAGCATGTCTCAGAACAATATGTGGCCAATACCCTGATGCCTTTGATGCTAACTCAGAACAACTACAGCATCATACATCCAAACCTAAAAACGTTGCAACTGACTGCATGGAACATCACATAGCAACAGCTAACCCAGAACTTTCTCAAAGAGTTAAAGACATTATTCTTGAAGCACGCAGACCTTCAACAAGAAGGAACTATGCTGGAAAATGGAAAAGGTTTGTCATTTGGAGTACTGAAAGAGGAAAAGATGTGTCAAACATAGGTATGCCTAACATTCTAGAGTATCTGGCGAACTTCTTCATTCAGGCTTGTCCTACTCCTCCATCAAGATACATGCATCAGCTATTTCAGCAGAATACAGCTTTGATCCACCTGTTTTTCGCACCTTTGCTCAGGCAGTTCCTCAGAGGAATCAAGAATGTAAAACCTCCAAGGAAACCACCTTTGCCAGCTTGGGACTTAAACTTTGTGCTAGAAAAGTTGACACTATCACCCTTTGAACCAGCAGCAACAGCAGATCTACAACACCTGTCATGGAAAACTGCTTTCCTACTGGCAATTACTTCAGCAAGGAGGGTTTCAGAGCTACAGGCCTTAATGGCAGTGCAACCCTTCCTAATCTTCCACCAAGATAGAGTGTCCATGAGGACTAATCCTACATTTATGCCTAAGGTGGTATCCAGAGTGTCTTTAAACCAGGCAATCCACCTACCTACCTTCTTTCCCAACCCACAAAACAGAGGGAAAGAATACTGCATACCTTGGATGTACATAGACAGCTACGCTACTACTTGGACAGAACAAAAATAGCAGAAAGACTGACCAACTTTTTGTAGCCTATGCAACAGGAAGGGAAGGAAAAGCTATTTCCAAACAGACAATCTCCAAATGGATAGGAAATTGCATACGATTCTGTTACTCCTTCCATGGAAAACCAATTCCACAGAACATAAGACCTCATTCTACAAGGGCAACAGCCACTACCACAGCCTTCTTACGAGGAGTGGCAACCAAAGACATTATTGAGGCGGCTACTTGGACCTCCGTGCATACATTTGCCAAGCATTATAACTTACCTCTATATTCCAGATCCCGAGCAGGGTTTGCCACTGCTGTACTGCAAGGGATCCTAAACACACCATAATCTAGATGTTCTTCATCTCACATTGCTGCAGTCCTAACACTTGGGTAGTCCGCTGTCCCAGTCGGCCCGAATACCAAAGTATAAGGCTGACGTCGGTCAAGGCGCATTTGACTGACATCAGAACGTCAGGGTACAAATGCGCATGACCGACGTCATATCCTCAGTCTTTTTTGCCGCATGGTCCGATGCAGAAGCAGTATTGCGAGTGCAGGTTGGCGTTCTGAAATTTTCTGAAGTCGGAGTTTCAGACCGAATCAAAGTTGGCTAAGTACCCCGTTGGGAATATTTTGGTTTTTCTTGCCTCAGTATTTAACCGGATGTCAGAAAAAGTGAATAACTGTATTTCTTGTGGGAAACAGATACCTCATAGAGATTACCATACATTGTGTATACCTTGCTTAGGGCCTGAGCACGACGTTGTTGGCTGTCGCTCTTGTGCTAGATTTAACAAAGCACTATTAAGAGAAGATTAGATTGTGCCAGGTTAGTTTTTGGGAAGGGTTGTAATTACAACATGCCGTCGGATGCTCCGGCCGCTTCATCTAAAAAACGCAAGGACAAAGCAGCGAAGCCTAGGGTGGAAGAACCGTCTGTCCCGGACGTCGGTTCTTTAGAGGGCTCGGTGGAGCCGGTGGTTCTACCAGAAGTTCCTTTGGATTCTCAGGGTGAGACTTTACTGTTACAAGATGTGTCCTCTCAGGAGGTAGGCCAGGCTGAAGGGGCTTCTCAGGTAGCTGTTCTCCCTCCCTTCCTAAGGTGGTTAGGCCCTCCCCTTCTGTTTCCAAGGCTCCTTCTAGAGGTAGGCCAGGGTTAACTTCAGTGGGGGTCTCCCTAGTTCTTCAGGGTCTCTGCCTAAGAAACATATGCTTAAAATGGCAGAAGATTTGATTACTATGATTAGAGGTTCTTACCCCCTGATAAGAGGCCTAGGGTGGAACCTGAGCTTGAAAGTTTTGAGCTGTCTGAGGCTTCTGAGTCTTGGCTGAAGACTTGCAGGAGTATCCTCCTTATTCTGATTCTGATGTAGATGACTCTACACCTTCGGCTTCTCCTCCTGAGGATTTTTCTTTTTCAGAGACTCTTCATTCCATGAGGGAGCATTTTAAATGGGAAGGTCAAGATTTCTCTGATTCTAGGAAAAGGCTTAGGAATTTTTGTTTCTACCCCAGCATAGGCCTTTAGCTATACCTCCTGTTCTGGATGTGGTAGAGGATGTTTTTGCAGAGGCTTCCCTGAACCCTGATTCTTTGCCTCCTGCCCCAGTTAAACCGGACAGGTATTATAGGGTGCCTGAAGCTCATAAGTATCTTTTTAAGAGTCCCAGGGCAGACCCAGAAACTGTTTCTCAGGGCCCTAAAGGTGTTAAGGCTTCTGTTGTTAAAAATCCTGTTCCTTCTGATAAAGAGGCAAGGGCTTTGGATAGATGGGGGAAAAAAGTGTATACTTCTTCCACTTTAGCCATGAGGGCTTTGAATTGCCAGTTTCACATGTGCGGAAGGTATTGAGTGTAAAGAGTTGCAGGATTTAGTTCATGTTTCTGAACAAGTGGGTAAGCATTCCTTGCAATGTGGTTTTGATGCTGTACAGGCCTCTTCGAGGGTGGCAGCCACTGGTTCTGTTCTTCGCAGGCACGCCTGGCTCAAGGATCAGAATTTAGCTGAACATGTAAAGACAAGGATTTTAGATGCTCCTTTACAATCTGATGTGTTATTTGGTGCGCCTGTGGACGCAGTTTTAAAGAAAATGGAGGACAAGGCTAAGTCTATGCAGACTGTTAAAGATTTTTCGCAGGTTCAGCCTCCAAAGTTTAGTAGAAATTGGCCTACTAAGGGGTGGACTTATCCTTCTTATGATTCTCAGTCTAGGGGTAGATCTAGACGTGGTAGGGGCAGAGCTCAAGGTTCTTTTAGGCCTAGAGCAGGCAGTTCGCCTGCCCAGTCTTCTGGTGAGGGCAGGGGTCAGTCCTTTCGTAAGCAGACACAATGACTTGCCTTTTCAGCTGCCAGAGCCTTCTCGTCTGGCAGCACCTTTGGGAGGAAGGCTGGCACTTTTCAAAGAAAACTGGAGTGTTATTACCCAAGACAGATGGGTATTGGATATCGCTCACCACGGTTACAGGTTTTATTTCCATACCTTGCCTCCTTTCAAAGGCATGCCAGACATTCCTCCTCTACAAAGAACAGAGGCTCACAAGCAAATTTCTCTGTTGCTCCAGATAGGGGCCATTCAGCCGGTTCCTGTGCCAGAAAGGGGCCTAGGATTTTATTCTCGCCTGTTCCTAGTACCAAAAAGGGGAACACGTGGAGACCAATTTTGGATTTGTCTATCCTCAACACTTATTTGGACATTCCCAAGTTCAAAATGTTGACGTTACAACAGCTTTTACCTCTGCTGGGCAAAGATCACTGGATGGTAACTTTAGATCTCAAGGAGGCTTACCTTCATGTGCCTATCAGACTCAGTTGCAGGAAGTATCTGCGTTTTCGAGCTGGAAATTCCCATTATCAGTTCTTTGCATTGCCCTTTGGCTTATCTACTGCCCAGAGTATTCACAAAGTTCTGGCTCCAGTTGTAGCTTTTTCAGGCTAAAAGGAATACAAATCTATCCTTACTTGGACGACTGTCTGATTCTGGCTCAAGAAAGGACGAGCTTCTTCAGCATCTGGATTATGTGATAGCAGTGCTAAGATGCCTGGGGTATTCTGTGAACGAAATAAAGTCCAGTCTAGTACCCTCTCAAGACATGTGCTTTCTGGGTGTGAGACTGAATACAGCTGCCCAGATGGCCTTTTAACCCCGGACAAACAAAAGAGTCTATCCCTTTACTTCCATCAACTATCTCATCAGTCCGTGCTGACTGCAAGGACAGTCCTTCAAGCATTAGGGTTCATGGCATCTTGTATTCTGGTGCTTCCCAATGCCAAACTGCATATGAGGAAGCTACAATGGTATCTCAAAATGTATGGACACAGCACTGCCAGGATCTGGACACTGTCATTCAAATAATACCTTGCATTCAAAAATTTTTGTGGTGGGCTCAGGAATGTCACCTAAACAAGGGACTCTCTGTGACCCGGCCAGAGGCGTAGTCAGATTCTAACGACAGATGCCTCAGACATAGCTTGGGGAGCTCATCTGAATGGAAAGTGGATACAAGACAAGTGGCCTGCCAGACTACAGCATCTACATATCAACATGAAGGAGATGTTAGCAGTCCAGTTTGCATTGAAGGCTTTCAAGGAGTTACTTCCAGGGCAGGTGTTGATTCTAACAGACAACACAACTGTCATGTGGTACATCAACAAGCAAGGGGGAACACATTCTTATCCTCTATGCAGGCAAGCAATGATTTTGTGGGAGACTGCTCAGCTTGCAGCTTACTCTTCAAGCAAGGTTTCTGCCAGGAGCACAGAACTCCTTAGCAGATGTGTTAAGCAGGCAAATCATGGATCCCCACGAGTGGAAACTGGATCTTCATGTATTTCAAATATTGACAGTGTCATGGGGAACTCCAGACATAGATCTGTTCGCTTCTCCACTAAACCACCAGCTGCCAAAGTTTTGCACGAAAAGTTATGATCACACAGCTTGGAAAGTGGATGCTCTTTCTTCCGGTGGGAAAATCTTCATGTGTATGCCTTTCCACCTCTGCCTCTCCTCCCAAAGGTACTCCTAAAGGTCAGACAAGACAAGCCAAGGATGATTTTGATAGCTCCAGATTGGCCTCGCAACACTGGTACCCATTACTGAGGAATCTGGTAAGAAAGCCTCCATGGCCTTTACCTTTGATTCCACACCTTTTGTCTCAGAGGGACGGTCATCTACTCAATGTCAAGCTTCACTCTCTTCATCTAACAGCCTGGCATATTCTCTTTTGAACCACAGCAGGTCTCAACTTCCTCAACAAGTTTTGAATGTGATTACGGAAGCCAGAAGACCTAGTACACGTAAGGTGTATGCAGAAAAATGGAAGAGATTTTATTTTTTGGAGTGCAGCAAAGGATTTGGATGTTTCTGAGCCTAATTTAAGTGTGGCTCTTCAATATCTTACTGAGCTATTGGACAAAGGTTTGTCTTTCTCTTCCATTAAGATTCATGCTGCAGCAATTTCAGCTCACTATGATTGTGACCCACCATTGTTTTCTCATCCTTTGTTCAAGCAATTTCTTAGAGGGCAAAGAATATAAGACCCCCAGAAGAGCTCCTACTCCTGCTTGGGACCTCAATTTTGTGTTGGAGAAACTTACTCTACAACCTTTTGAGCCTCGCGGCTACTGCTGAGTTGAAATACTTGTCATGGAAGACTGCTTTTTGTTGGCCATTACTTCTGCAAGAAGGGTTTCTGAATTGCAGGCCCTTATGGCGGTGGAGCCTTTTTTGATTTTTCATAAGGATAGGGTATCATTACGTACTAATCCTTCATTTATGCCTAAGGTGGTTTCTAGTGTGGCTTTAAACCAAACTATTCATTTGCCTACTTTTTATGCAGATCCCCAAAATAGGGGAAAAGATTTTGCACACTTTAGATGTACACAGGCAGTTGCTATTATTTAAGCAGGACTAGGGATTTTAGGCAGTCTCAGCAGTTGTTTGTTTCTTTTGCTTTGAGTTCTCAGGGCAAGCCTGTGTCAAAACAAACTATTTCTCAGTGGATTGGGTTTTGCATTGCATTCTGTTACTCCCATCATGGCAAAGAGATTCCAGCTGGGATTAGGCCTCATTCCACTAGGGCTACTGCCACTTCAACAGCATTTCTAAGGGGTGGCAACTAAGATATTTTGGAGGCAGCTACTTGGAGTTCAGTGCATACTTTCTCCAAGCATTACCACCTTCCTCTCTATTCTAAGTCCAGGGCTGGTTTTGCCACTGCTGTGTTGCAGGGCATTTTGGCAGCTCCTGCTTCATTATAGCTTAGCCATCCTCCCTTACCTCTGCTTTGGGATTCTACCCAAGTGTTAGGACTGCAGCAATGTGAGATGAAGAACATAGTACAGTTTTGTACCTACCATAAATGTAGATGTTCAAGATCCACATTGCTGCAGTCCAATCCCTCCCTCCTTCCCTCTGTGTTTAGGGGTGGTTGTGTGGGTGAGGTTCTATTTTTGTACATTTGTATATATTGTACATATTTTAGGCACAGGAGTGTTTTGGTGTTTTTTGGTTTTGGCCTTATCTTTTTAGGGTCTTCTGACATCTGGGGCAAGAAAAGACTGAGGATATGACGTCGGTCATGCGCATTTGTACCCTGACGTTCTGATGTCAGTCAAATGCGCCTTGACCGACGACAGCCTTATACTTTGGTATTCGGGCCGACTGGGACAGCGGACTACCCAAGTGTTAGGACTGCAGCAATGTGGATCTTCGAACATCTACATTTATGGTAGGTACAAAACTGTACTTTTTATCCTCCTCCCCTAGTTGGCTATGGTATTCTACCCAGTTGTTATGACTGCAGATGCATCCATGAAGGACATAGTACAGTTTTGTACCTACCATAAATGTAGATGTCCGAACTGGATAGCATCTGCAGTCAGGATTACCCTCCCTCCTTCCCTCTGTGGTACTCCTAGGGTATTTTACCCTCCTAATAGCTAGCTGGTGGGGAGTCTTTTATGGTGTATTTGTTTGTATATATGTACATACATGCTTATTTTTGTGTTTACCTCTATCTTTTTGGAAACATTGGCATCTATCCAAATTTTAACCTCCAGGAGGGCTACTGGCATCTGGGGCAAGAAACACTGAGAAAATGGCGCCGGATGCCTTTATACCGAGGACCAACAGAGATGACGCCGGGTGAGGTGCGACATCAGCCGGACCCGGACTTTGGAATCCGGCCGACTGAAGGGCTGCCTGACGACAGGACAACCCAGTTGTTATGACTGCAGATGCTATCCAGTTCGGACATCTACATTTATGGTAGGTACAAAACTGTACTTTTCCTGTTGTGGGGGTGCCTGACATCTGGGGCAAGAAAAACTGATGTAATGGCGTCTGCTGCATGTTTTATACCCCTGACGACCTGACGTCATGGAAGAAGCGACAGCATCCGATGCAGAAATCCAAAGACTCTGGTATTCAGACTGGCTGAGGGCTACCTACAGGCAGATAACCCAAATGTGATGACTGTAACAGTGAACACACTCAAACATCTACATTTATGGTAAGTTTACACAACTGTATTCTCCTATTTCATAGATAGCATAGCTGTTCTGACTGAATAATTTCCTGCTGTTGCCTGAACCTGTTCTTCACTCTCTTCTGCTAGCATCTTCAACTTTTCTTTGCATTTTGTTTCCACTTCTTACCCAAAGCAACTACTGAGCAAATCAAACCTTGCTCTTCCTTAGACAATCTTCCCACTGAATTTCCCAAGCTAGCTGCCAACTCCATTGCTTACCCAATTTTCATAATAGTAAATAGGGCCATAGAAGAAAGTTACTTCCCTTTGAGAAAAAAAAATCTTTATAATCCATCTCCATAAGGATGGGAACTTTGCTGAAATATCCAACTTCAGACCAGTTGCCACACTCTCCCCCTTTCAAAAATTCTAGGAAAATGTATGCATAAACAATTAATGCAAATCTTACAAAAAAAAACTCTTTTTAACTAATGTACAGCATGGGTTTGGACCTACCATTGTACAAATAACTATCGGTAAAGCCAGTGATAAAGGTCAGTTTGTCTCTTCTCTTTTCCTTAATTTGTCAAAAGCTTTCAGCACAGTTTTTCATAGTTACCTTTTGCTGCAATTATCTCCTTTAGGTTCTTCTCACTCTACCCTTCAGTGGTTCCCTAGTTTTTTGTCTGATAGATATCAAGTCTGTCAACTGGCTGCTCTTTCTTCGGACCTACCTGTTTGCACCATAGTTCCTCAAACCTCTGTCCTTGGCCCCTTCCTTTTCAATATCTTTATTAATAATCTTCATACATCTCCTAAACGGGCTACTGTTATACAGGATGTAGATGACACCACTCTCATCTGCTGCTCTAACAGTCTTACCCATCTGCAAACTATAACACAAGATCTCTTTAATTCCATGGAGAGCTGGCTTCAGAATAGTCAATTCTTACTTAATTCCCCCCAAAACTAATATTCTTTCTAAAACTGCATACCTGTGAAAAACCATAGCTTTAAAATCTCATCTCTAAACAGTACCGAAACTGAAGTTGTCTCTCATAACAAACTAGCTAGTGTGATAATAGAGGACACCCTTAAGTTTGAACTTCCCATCACTAATAATATAAATAAACAGTGATGATGTATGGGGCTAGGAAATTCCTTACTAATCCCAATTAAGTAACTCTAGCTACTACATGTCTCCTACCTATCCTTCTGTAGGGTTCCCTACCTATCCTTCTGTAGGGTTCCTTAGTTCTGACTAATATTTAGGCCTCCCTTAAATCTAAGCATGAACAGTGTTATAATACAGTGCAGGATTTGCCGCTAATAAACCTCATGACGCCCATCATTGCTCTTTTCTAACCGTATTGAACTTCCCCACTATCTGTCTTACACTCGTTTGCTCTCAATTCACAAAATAATTTATAATCCCTCCTCTTGCCCTGCTATATCAGCTCCATTCTTTATTGACGTCTTCTAAACCATGATCTGTGGTCTTCAACAAACGACTCCTAGCCGTCTATAAACCTCAAACTCCATTTGTTCTCTATCTGTACTATAGCTGTTTAGTTGAAACCAAGAACAGTATCCTTAGATCTGTTGGGTCGTTATCCAACCTCGGTGTTTTAAGCCTCTGTTAAAGGCATTTCTCTAATTCTTGTTTCTGTTCTTGCTCCTCACCATCCTGAATTTCCATGAAACTTGCTCTGCCCATGTCCAACTCCCTTCTCTGCTTTTAAGTTCTCTTTCATTATATACTCCTGTTAGTGAAGTGTATCCTTTTCCTGGAACAATCTCAATAATAATAATTTTCCTTAGCATTTTTATAATATTATACAGCACTTATTCAGTTTCGGTTTTGGCAGTGTAACATTGTATCATATATAATATTTTATGATTATGTATTTGTGGAGCTTTCCTATCTGGGCCTCCTCTGAAAATGTGCACTTGTGCCCATTCGGACTTTCCTGGTAAACAAATGTCAATAAATAGAGTGAAAGAAAGTATGTATAGCCCGGATTGAGAAAATACCATTTTCCCACTGTCATGTAACCTCCGAGTTGGCATACATAGAGTAGTGGTGTGTGAGGGGTGCAGGACTGCTTTTCCCCTGTACAAAAAATATATATATATATATATATGCTTTAGGTTGTATTGTGTTAGTTTGTGTGCATGGAGTGTCGTGTATATTTTAATGATTTGCAGTGTGTGTGTATATGTGTGTGTGTGTGTGTGCACGTTATCAGATTGGATTGCAGAGATTGTTTTTGTTTGAATGACTTTTGAGTGTGGAGTATTTGCAGTGAAGCATGGCATTGTGCAATGTGATGGGCTTGATATAATTTTTCATTCTGATTTCTCATGATTGTTTTGCAGTTTAATTATTCAATATCTGCAAACAGACATATGTGTGTGTGTGTGTGTGTGTGTGTGTGTGTGTGTGTGTGTGTGTGTGTGTGTGTGTGTGTGTGTGTGTGTGTGTGTGTAACATGAGAGTGGTTAAAATATTTAAAACTCCCAAGCGTCTGCATGTATTTTATGGATGCACATTGGTGATAGGTGTGCCGGATCCACAGTCCCTGGAGTTGGGAAACCTGCACCTTCCAGGGTATTGTGTGATTTATGAATTACTAACATATAATTAGCAAGGGGTGTGGGAATGCAGGGGGGGGGGCTTGCCTCACTGCAAAAAATTTTTGTTTTTTGTTTATATTAATTTGCATGGTGTGGTGGTATTCCTTGGCACATGAGTAGTGACTTGTCAATATGTGTATAACACATGCAGGCATATGTATAAAATGTCTTCCTTCATTAGCTGTTATTCTGTTTCAGCTGTTTAATTTTCTCCCTTTCATGTTTCAGGTGTGCAGCTAAGTGATGACACTCAACTGCAGAAGATGCCAAGTGAAGAAGGAGCTCAGTCTATGGCTCTAGCCATTTCTGCCCAAGCCAGGTAGGTGTAATTGCTATGTTATGTATTAAATTCAGATGGGATTCAAAAGGAACTGCTCTTTTAGCTGCATGGGTAATCTAGGGTGGAAGTATTCCAGCTGAAGTATAGATACGTATTTAGAAAAATATAAATTAATGCTCATTAAACCTCAGGTAATAGTTATGCTAGAATGTCTTTTTTTCACATCTGTGGTAAGCTTGCTTCAGTGATTTCAAAGTCTTTTGCACCAGTGTTTATTCCTATATGAGGAAATACTGATACAGTTATAATCACCCATATTTTAAGTTCAGAATTAATGTCTTAAGTTCATGTTTCTAGAGATGGTGCTGTCATGCACTGAGAATATTGCAATGCACAATGAGTTAAATGCTCCATAATGCATGCACAGACATTGCAAAACTTTGTTGAATTTATGTCACTGATTTTCTGTGGCTAGCCAGTATTACAGCAGTGAGCATTAAAAAGTAAAAATTGTAAATGTGAACTACAAGTAAGTGTGTGACACTGTTGAGATCTTAAAGGAAACTGCCAGTCAGAAACTGGGAAAGTATGTTTCATAATATCTTAATTTTATATGTACTGCAAATGCACCATAGGTTCATAGGTGATTACTGGGCAATTGAACCGAAGGTCTTTATAAGCCTAGCCGTGTTGTACCCAGTATAATTCTAGTGAAACCCAATATAAAGGATCTTGCCTGAACTCGAAATCTAAGTAACAGCTGCCCATATCTAGGAGGGTCATAGGTGAAATCCCTGGCAGGAATTTATGGTTTCCCATCTAGTCATCCAGACTGTGCTTAAATAGGGTCATAGAACAACTTCGCAATATGGTATGGAAGCTGCTCTACCTCTGAGCGCAAATCCCTCCAGAGAGTGGTGAAGACAGCCGAGAGGATCATTAAGACCACCTTACCACCTATCCACGACTTGTACTTACCAGATGTCTCAACAGGTCCAGAGGAATAATTAAAGACTGCATTCACCCTGCTTACAGACTGTTCCTGCATCTATCACCTGGAAAGCACTTCCGATCCATACATTACATAACTACGAGATTCAGGAACAGCTTCTTCCCTAATGTCATCAGGCTGCTGAACTCTAATAACCACTACACTCCATGATATCTAACTGGGTCAGTAGGAACTGTTACAATTTGTGCAAGAACCTGGTTACCAGTCTCGCTTATATTTAGTGCAATATTCACCATGACTGTAACTTATAGGCCATCTAGGGCAGTAGCAATGTAGTAAAATATCTCTTCTTTCAGTGCAGTACATGCATATCCATAAATTAACCATAGTGCAATATTCTAAGGTCCATAGTGCAGTACTCTAATGTTCACAGTGCAATACTCAATGTCTCTGTCTGTGCAAGCATCAATGCAATGTCTTAACCAAGTATACCTGTGCAATACAAAAGTCTCATGCAAGTAGGTGTTCAGTTCAAAAAGTGTTAAAATGTGTTTCTAATGATGTGCAATATTAGTCTGTCTACCTGTATGTCTGTGATGTAATAGCAAGGTGTTACATGTATAAATGTCTGTGAAAACAGTCTGTGTTGTCTGCACATTGAGTCTGGAAATACAGAATTTCATTCTGTTTTTGCACTTGTGTGATTTCTGAATGACAATAAAGTTTACTTTGACTTTGAAAAGGTCTTTGTTTGATGTGAATTGGTAGCCTATTCCAGAGGAGTGGCAGCTTGTAAGGGCCATGTCTCTCTCTCCAACAGGTCCTTTTTATGTTGCACGCCAAGTTAAGGTCCCTGGAGTGGGTGACCCTTGTTCCATTTGACTTGCAGATGTGCAACATTTACTTTAGGTTTTGATCAGAGACTGCTCTGTAGGCCAGGCAGAAGTCACCCCTAAGTAGTCTATACACTACTTAACACAAGTACAGCGACTTCAGTCTGTCAATGTATAACATGCTGGAGACCCTGAATTTTCTTGGATAGAAATCTCTGAGGTCACTCACGTTGCTGCAGGTGCCTGGTAAGTTACATACCAAAGGGAGCATTATACTCCGTTACTGGCCTGATGAGGGTCGACTACAGGGGTATTATGACTTTCTTCACTCTTGAGGCCATGCCTGTGCTAATGAGGTGTGCAACGTAGAATGCTTTTCTTACTACAGTAAACACATGATGGTCAAAGTTTAGGATGCAGTCAACTTGCATTCCCAAGTCTGTCACTACTGAGTTGTTACTTAGGGTATTATTATTTATATAATGGTCAGCAGCAGTACCATTTTCACTGAAGGGGTTGATAATGCATTTTTTTAGCACTGAGTTTTGAGTCCATGGCTTTGGCACCAGTCACTGATTTGTGTAAGTCCCTCTTGAAGTATATTGACATTGTTTGTGGATTCACTGATTACACCTAATTTGCAGTTGTCAGCAAACTTAGCCACATTTTGGCTTGAACTTCTGAAAAGTATATTCCAAACAATACGGGGACCAGCAATGACCCTTGTGGAACCCCACTGGTGACAGTTCTGCTGGTTGAGGTAAAGTCCCCAACTTTGAGTGTGATCTGTCGGTGATCCAGTTAGCAACCCACCTAATGATATAAGGGGTGGTATTCAACTGGGAGAGTTTACCAATGATGCCTGAATATGGGATTGTGTCAAAGGCCTTGGCTAAGTCTAAGTAGGCTGTATGCACAGATTTGCCTTTGTCTATGGCTGTGGTGACTCTCTTGAAGAAGTCCATCAGGTTTAATGGGCATGACCTGCCTTTGACAAAACCAAATTGTATTGGATAAAGAGTTTGGAGATCACTTGTATCTTTATTTTTAAGGCCCATGATTCATTCCATGGCCTTACAGATAAGGCTGGTTAAGCTCATGGGTGTGTAGTTCCCAGGGTCTGTTACTGTACCCCCTTTATGAAGGTGGGATGACGCTTGCTGTTTTCCATTCAGCAGAGACAAAACCAGTACTCAGGTTGTGGTTGAAGAGAGTGCCTAAATGGAGTTGCTAACTTGTGTTTTAGATAATTTAAAATGCAACCTGGGATGCCATCTGGTCCCATAGAAGCTGTGTTGTTAGCCTTTGATAGAGCATTAATGATCTGCTGTTTGGAGATGCAAGGTGGGGGAGATGTAGAAGGGGATGTTTTGTTGACTGTTTGAGTGGACGGGGAGGGGTGGAATTTTCACTAAACCTGTCTGATAATAGGTTAGCCATTTTCCCAAGATCAGTGTGTGTGTGTGTGTGTGTGTGTGTGTGTGTGTGATGCCATCCACAGCTAGTTCAGCACATGTCTGGGTGTTACCCAGAGGCATTGTAAATGTTTCTTATTTTAATTTGTTATATCCCAGGGAGGTTATCATGGAAACTGCCATGCTAACATGATTTGCATTCTCTATGTCCTTTCCCCAGAATGGAATTTGGAGCCCAATAACTTGGCATGACATAGGCATCATAACTGTGGGTTTTTTTCGTTCTGTTTAGTTAGTTATGGAGCAATGAATTGTTGGCTTTTTAGATGGCATATGAAAGTTGATTCAATGCTTCATTTTAACTAATTACTCTGATCTTTGCTTACTGTAAACTTGTAGTGCCCTTACATGATCCATTTGCATTTTCTTAAGTGTTCAAATCTGTAGTCGTTAAACTTCTGATGCATCATCTCCTTCACCCATTTCTTGGTTTGAAAACTGTCGGCTCTGTTCATTTATTCACAC
Organism: Protopterus annectens; assembly: GCF_019279795.1. Lineage (NCBI taxonomy): Eukaryota > Metazoa > Chordata > Ceratodontiformes > Protopteridae > Protopterus > Protopterus annectens. The sequence continues at coordinate 691,702,166 of NC_056729.1, read as the reverse complement.
TTGATAATTTCCCCTTTAATGAGCTAGTGAGGCTTGCCAGAATAAAAGCACTTCAGTAGCCAAATATGAAATTTACTAGTTTAGTTATATAGTGTTGCAGTGTAATTATTCCCTGTTATTCATATTAAGATTTCTTCAACAACTCTCTCTGTTGTAAAAAGAATTTCACCTTAGCTTTTTGCAGCACTTAACCAACATCATTAGGACAGTCTCAAGATATAAAATTATGGGTTGTGATTGACAGTTAAAAGTACAGAATCTGTGCTGTGTAGCATGTGTCATTCAGGTACACTAAACAAATGTAGGATGTGAAGTTGTCCTAGCACGCCTTCATTCTGTACTTGTGGGTTCGGAATTAAGTATGGTAATTATTTGGAGCACATGACCTTGTTGTATTTAAACAGTGTAATAGCCAAAGTTTTTTATCTGAAGAAGTTTGAGTTACTATACCAAACGAAAAGTGCTTCATGTTCATTGTTTTTTAACAAATAAATCTGTGGACCGAAAACTGAGGACGGTTTCTTCAGTTGTTGCTGCTGTTCTTTGTAATTTAGAGAGTGACTCAGTCCCTTTTCAGTTAGAGGTCACCATTTTCCTGTGTGCTAAAAGGTTTTTGGTGATGTTCTTCATGATGTTCATAGTGTTTCACTGTTGCAGTCATTACACTTGGGTTATCCTGCTGGCAGGTGACCCACAGTCAGCCCGAGTTCCAAAGTCTTGGTCCGGCGTCGGTTGCTGCTGCCTCTTCCCTGATGTCAGTGCGCCAGGGGTATAAAAGTTGCAACCAACGCCATATTCTTCAGTCTTTCTTGCCACGTAGTGCCCGAAGCAAAAGCAGTTTGGAAGTGCCGGTCGGCCGACTCCTGAGATTTTCAAAATTGAGTTTCAGAACCGAAGTCTTCAATAAAGCTAAGTACCCCGTTGGGGAAACTTTTTCTTGCTCCAGACCGATGTCAGTAAAATTTAATAATTGTATTTCCTGTGGGAAGCAAATACCTCATAAGGACTTTCACTATTCCTTGCCTAGGCCCCTGACCACGACATTACTAGTTGTCCGTTTTGTGCTAGATTCAATAAACGCACTATTAAACGTCGGTTTGATTTTGCTTTACATTATTTTGGCCGAAGGTTTAATTACATAATGCCGTCGGAACAACAGACGACCGGAATTTATAAAAAACGCAAAGGCAAAGAAAAGGATAGGCATCTGAGGTCCAAAACTAATGACAAAGCCTCTTCTAGGCCAGTCGCCGGTTCTCAGTAAGGTGCTTTTGCAGCCCCTGACACCCGCTACCTCAGAGCCACAGGCCGTAACCGACAGCCACATGGAGACACCGAGGCCTGTGGAAACTCAAGGTATTGGGCCTACGGAAACTATACCCTCAGATGGGTCCGGAGCCGCTGAGCAGGCATCGGCTTCTGAGGGTGTTTTCCGACTTTCACAGCTTACAATTAAGCCCACTACAGCAGCAAATGTAAAGTCAAAAACACCATTAAAGACAAGGAAACAAGTACAGCATTCTCCAAAACACATCCATGCCAAAGAAACAGATGCTTAAAATGGCCGAAGACCTAATTACTTTAATCAGGGGTTCCCATCCCCCTCCTGACAAAAGGCCTAGGCAAGACACTAACTATGATGCCTCTGACCAGGTTTCCATTTCCTCTGATTCCTCTTCTGATCAGGGATATTCTCTCCCTCCCTATGAGGACTTGGTTGCAGAAGAGTCCATACCTTCAGCCTGAGGATTATTCTTTTGGGAAACCCTGCACACTATGAGGGAGCATTTCCATTGGGAGAGCCAGGATTATTCAGAATCCAAGAAAAGGCTCAGAGACTTCCTTTTATTGCTTCAGCACAGGCCCCTGGCTATCCCCCCTGTGCTTGATATTGTTGATGTTTTTTTCAGAATCCAGTCTGTCTCCTGATTCTTTACCCCCTGCACCAGTCAAGCCAGACAGATACTACAGGGTCTCCGACTCTCATAAATTTCTTTACAAAAACCCCGCTGCAGACCCAGAAACAATTTCTCAGGGTCCTAAAGGGGTTAAGGCTTCCACTGCTAAAAATCCTGTCCCCTCGGATAGGGATTCCAGAGCTCTGGACAGATGGGGGAAAAAAGTTTACACTTCTGCTACCTTAGCTGTAAGAGCTTTTAAACTGCCAGTTTCACATGCTTAAATATCAACAGTACCTCATGTCCTTGCTAAAACAGAAAATGGTTTCAAATACAGAAAGTCCTGACAGCAAGGAAATGCAGTTGAACAAGTGGGAAAGCATACTCTGCAATGTGGTTTTGATTCATTAGAGGCTTCTTGTAGAGCTGCAGTTACAGGCTCTGTTATTCAAAGGCATGCTTGGTTGAAAGAACAAAGTTTACCTGACCATGTTAAAGTAAAATTATTGGATGCTCCATTACAGCATGATACTTTGTTTGGTGTTAAGGCAGAAGAGGTGTTAAAGAAAATGGAGGATAAAGCAAAGTCAATGCAGACAGTGAAAGATTTCTTACAGGTTCAACCACCTAGATTTAGCAGAAACTGGCCTTCAAAAAATTGGTCCTTTCCAGTGTCGGACAGGCCACAAAGAGGCAGATGCAGGCGCCCAAGAGGCAGATCTCAGCCCCAAGGCTTCTACAGACCTAAACAATGGGGTGCTTCAGCCCCCAAAGGAGGGAAGACAAATCACAACCTTATAGGAAACAGTCCCAATGACTTCCCTCTACCAATGGCAAGCACTTACCTTTTGACAGCTCCCCTAGGGGGAAATCTAGCACTTTTCTCAAAAAATTGGCACATGATCACCCAGGACCAATGGGTGCTGAATACTGTTTCTCAGGGTTACAGGTTCCACTTTCACATGCTTCCAAAGCCAAAAGGTATGCCAGACCTGCCACAAAATCAATGGGCAGAAGCACAAAAACAGATTGCTGCTCTTATGGACATGGGAGCTATTCAAAAAGTTCCACAGCAAGAACAGGGACAAGGATTTTACTCAAGACTTTTCTTAGTACCCAGAAAGGACAAAGCCTGGAGACCAATACTGGACCTGTCAATCCTAAATACTTTCCTGGATGTTCCAAAATTCAAAATGTTAACACTACAGCAGCTTCTGCCCATGCTGGGCAAGAAGGCTTGGCTAGTTACTTTGGACCTCAAGGAGGCATACCTGCATGTCCCAATCAGACAATCTTGCAGAAGATACCTCAGATTCATAGCAGGCTCAATGCATTACCAATTGTCTGCACTGCCCTTTGGCTTATCTAATGCACCCAGGGTCTTCACAAAATGCCTGGCACCAGTAATTGCATTTTGCAGACAAAAAGGAATTAAAATATATCCCTACTTGGACGACTGTCTTGTTCAAGCAGAGAGCAAGGACATTCTTCTACAGCATCTGGCGTTAGTAAAAAGATTGCTAATTTGCCCAGGGTACACAGTAAATGAAAAGAAATCAAAGCTAGTGCCCTCTCAAGAGATAATATTCCTGGGTGCAAGCTTAAGTACAACTGCCCAGATGGCTTATCTCACGCCAGACAAAACAAAGGTAACTGACTCGTTACTTTCAAATGATGGCAACAAAAACCCAGCTCCCTGCAAGAAAAATTCTGCAGGCCCTGGGCTTCATGGCATCCTGCATTCTACTAATTCCATATGCAAAACTGCATATGAGGAAACTACAGTGGTATTTAAAAAGTGCTTGGACTCTGCAATGTCACAGCCTGGAGACAATCATAGCTTTAATTCCCTGCCTACAACAGGAGTTTCGATGGTGGTCCCAGGCCTGTCACCACAACAAGGGACAGCCTTTCACCTTACCCACAGCCAGGCAGACAATAACAACGGATGCATCGGATTATGCCTGGGGGGCACATATGGCAGGAAAATGTATTCAGGGCACGTGGCCCAAGGAACAAATGCATCTTCACATCAATCAAAAAGAGATGCTAGCTGTACAGAATGTCCTGACAGCTTTCAAGGACCTAATACATCCAGGACAACTATTATTAAAGACAGACAATACCACAGTTATGTGGTACATAAACAAGCAAGGGGGCACACATTCCTACCCCCTATGCAGACAAGCCATGACTTTGTGGAACACAGCACTGACCTATCAAGTACATCTGCAGGCACAATTCCTGCCAGGAACAAAAAATACACTGGCAGACGAACTAAGCAGAAATCTCATGGATCCTCATGAATGGAAGCTAAATCCACAAGTGTTCAGCATGATAACGAGGAAATGGGGATGCCCAGACATGGATCTTTTTGCCTCCCCTCACAATTACCAAATACAGAAATTTTGCACAAGAACTTATCACTCTCAAGCATGGAAAGTGGATGCTGTATCCTTCAGCTGGAAAGGCCTAACAGTCTATGCCTTCCCTCCGATGCCTGTTCTTACCAAGATACTACTAAAAGTCAGACAAAGGCCAAAAATTATCCTGATTGCTCCAGACTGGCCACGCCAGCACTGGTACCCAATCCTAAAGAGTTTGTCTCAAGGCCCAGCTTGGCTTCTACCTCAAATTCCTCATCTTCTGACACAACAAAACAATCAGATTCTGCACAGTCAACTCAGAACCTTAAACCTGGCAGCATGGCAGATAATTTAGCCACTCGGACTGCATCTCTCTCTAAAGCTGTTATAAGTTCATAGGTTCATACTAGGCTATCTGCCCTAGGGCATTTAAAGCCTAGCCAGAGTATGTTTGGCTTTCACCACCCATTTTAAATTAATTTTGCTATGCCCTTTTTCGAGGTTAGTGTATTGTGCCTCTGTCTAACAGTGACACAGAAGTGATACCCGGGGTAAACCTACGATCTCCCATCCACTCATCAAGATTCCTCTTCAAGAGAGTCAATGAGGGACTCTGCCTAACCTGGACTGGGATTTTATTCCAGAGTGAAGGGAGCCTCTGGGTTATGAATCTGTCCCTCCAGCATGTCCTATTTATTTCAGTGCTGAGGTTCAAGTCTCTCGGCGTAGCTCGATGGGATTTGGATTTTTTGAGGTGCAGCATGTCCCTTAATTCCGGGTTGGACATGGATTTATACGTCAGGCACAGGTCGCCTCTGAGCAGGCGGTATGCCACTGAGTAGAGCTGGAGTTTCTTTAACCGGGCAGCATATGGCGTCTGTTTGAGCCCTTTGATCCTCTTGGTGAGGTACTTTTGGGGTCTTTCCAGTTGCTGCAGGTGTTTGGTAAGGTACATCCCAAAAGGGGCATTGTACTCACAGATTCACAGGTTAGTACTAAGCTAACTGCCCTTGCGAGCCATTTTAAGCCTAGCCAATTATCCCTTGTGAGACTCGAACCCTGCACCTTGTGTTTGTAAGGCAAATACCTTAGCCATTAGGCCACCCTCCCATCCCCCATCCCATCCATAGTCGATTATGGGCCTGATGAGGGATGAGTAAAGAGGCACAATGACCTCCCCTAATCTAGATGTGAAACCCTTCATGATTAGGTGGGCTATATAAAATGTTTTTCTAACCACTTTGGCCACGTGGTTTTCAAATGAGAGATTGCCATCAACTTGGGTCCCCAGGTCCCTAATTACTTCTTCTGTACTTAATGGATTACCACCTATGTGGTAATTTGTGGGCACTTTGTTTTTGCCAAAGGGGATGACTATACACTTTTTGGCGTTTAGCTTGAGGCCATGGCTCTGGCACCAGTTGTCTGTTTCTATGAGGCCCTTTTGGAGGATGCTTGTGTCTGCTGGAGAGTCGATTATGGCGCCCAGTTTGCAGTCATCTGCGAACTTGGTCAGCCACAGTCCTTCTGTGTTGGCCTGTACCTCCGAGAAATATATACCGAACAAGAGAGGTCCCAGGACTGAGCCTTGTGGGACACCACTTGTAACTGGTTTGGAGTCTGACATGGCTCCAGCAATTCTAACCATGTGGGTTCTGTCCTTGAGCCAGTTTGCAACCCATCTAGTGACATAGGGGTTTATATTTAAGCTGGTGAGCTTATCTATAATGCCCGAGTGGGGTATTGTATCGAAGGCTTTTGCGAGGTCCAGGTAGGCTGTGTGGACCACCTTCCCTTCGTCAATGGCCTTGGTGACTGTTTCAAAGAAGTCGACCAGGTTTAAGAGGCAGGATCTGCCCTTAACAAAGCCGAACTGGGTAGGATCCAGTGTCTGTAGGTCCCCAATATCTTTATTTATGAGGTCCACGATGATCCTTTCCATAGCTTTGCAGACCAAGCTAGTCAGGCTTATGGGGTGATAGTTTCCAGGGTCCGTTGAGGCACCACCTTTGTGGAGAGGACCACTGTTGCTGTACGCCACTCTTTGGGTACATATCCTGTAGTAAGGCTAAGACTGAACAGTAGTTTTATGTTTAGGTTTAACTCTTCTTGGAGTTCATGTAGGACGCAGCCCGGGACACCATCTGGTCCCATTGATGCTGTGTTTTTTGCTTTGGAGAGGGCGGCTCTTACCTGAGCATCTGAGATGTCAGGGGGGCAGCACTCTGCTGGGATAGATATTTGCCCTTTTGGTGGGGGGGGGGGGAGAAGTTTGCACTGAACCTGTCAGCTAGGATGTTGGCAATGTCTGTGGGTTCGGTGTATTTTTTGTCATTTTGGACTAATTCTGAGCATATCTGGGAATTCCCACACAGGTTCCTAACATAACTAAAGAAAGCCTTGTGATTATCCTTAGTGTCCTGTGCAATTTTTCTCTCGAAGCTGGCCTTAGACGATTTTATGAGTGCCCTTAGTTTTTTGCTAATACTGATCAGAGATGCCTTACCTTTTTGGGATTTTGCTCTATCATGTAGTAGCTTCCTCCTTCTATTGTATAGTTTGTTTATGGCTGGGGTCCACCAGACAGGATGTCTGCCTTTGGAGGATTGGGTCTTGGTTTTATTTGGGATTGCATGATCCATACATTCCTGAAGGTGTTCATAGAATGCATTTATAAAGGATTCTGCGGTCTGGGCCGTATTTTCCACAAGCCCGGGGGCTTTGAAGGATTCCACCTCAGTTTTGAGGAGTGTGAAATTTGCTTTAGAGAAGTTTTTCACTGTGTTTTTTTGGGCAGGGGGTGGGGTCGGGATGTGAATATCCAGTGAGATCAGTTTATGGTCTGATTTTACCAGTGAGGGATACACTTCTGGTCTGGAGCATAGAGTCCCCATGTTGGTGATGATCAGGTCCAGTATGTTTTCCCCTGTTGTGGGAGTGGTAACAAGTTGTTCCATAGCATTTGAGTTTATGAATTCTAGGAACCTTTGGGCTAGGGTGTTGGAGCTAGAGTAATGCTCCCAGTCTATGTTTGGGTAGTTGAAGTTGCCCAATATAATGGTGTTTGGAGAGACCTTCATATTTTCCAGTGTTCTCAGGAAGGCAGAGTGGGGTTCCTGGGTTTGGGAGGGTGGTCTGTAGCAGGCTATAAACTGGAAGGCAGTTTTACCCACTGTTAGTTGCACATGGATAGTCTGTGATGCTTCGTGCTTTGCCACCAACCTGGAGGTGTGGGTATCTTTGATGAATATCGATACTCCCCCTCCTTTTGTGGTTCAGTCCAAGTTTTGGGGCTGAAAAGCATGGTATGAGGTATAACCTGGTAGTGCGGGGGTGCTCTCGGGAGCCCTGAACCAGGTTTCTCTTACTGCACAGATATTGATGTTCTCCATGCTAAGGAGAGTTTCAAGTGTGTGCATCTTGAGGTTTAGACTTCTGACGTTGAGTAGCATTACTCTTAGTTTCTTATCCCTTGCGATACCTATGGAGGTGGGTTTGTCTTTTGAGCCTTGCCTAAAAAAGGCACTATGGGGGTAGCAAGAGCCTTTGCCAATATCCGAAAGCCCAGAGGTGACAGGTGCAAGCCGTCCCTAGCAAAGCATTGTGGCTTGTCGAGCATATCATCCCAGGCTGACAGGTATTGGATCCCCTTTGAATGACACCAGTATTTAAGCCAGTTGTTGAAATTGATCATTTTGTCTTCATATTGTGGCATCATTCTTGGTGAGGGTAAGATGCTACTCAAGGTCAGGGTCATACCGGCCTGGGCTACATGCTCAGAGAGCTCCTCTATGTCTCTTTTCATGTAGTCCAGGGAGGTACGTCTCAGGTCATTCACACCAGCATGGACAATGACTGAGTCATATTTGTACTTGCCTTGGAGTGACCTGAGTGCTTGTGTTATGTGGCGGATCCTAGCGCCCGACAGGCTGCTCACCATGACCTTCTCCTTGTTCAGCCTGGTGAGCGGGACGTCAGTGTGCCTGACAATAGAGTCACCTATTACAAGTGTATCAGGTGTGTTGTTTAGCCTTAAGGGCTGTGACTGTTCGGCACACTGACTTTGTGAGATATGTGTTGCACATGTTTTGTTTTGGGGTAGCGGTTGCTTTGGTGTCTGCTTTGGAGGTCTCTGCTGCTTAGGCAGATCTTTATTTAGAGCCTCCGAGTATGTTTTTGTGTGATTATGTGTTTGGTTTGCTGTCGTGGTAGGTCTATGTGGGACTGGAGTTGTAGTGAGTGTGGTTTCCTTCTCCTCCTGACTGGTTATGCCAGTACTGCGTTGAGAGAGCTTAGCCTCCAGTTTGGCTATATGGTTGCATCTCTCACATGTGTTGGAATTTGTTGGGAGGAGGAGAGGGTTGTATGTGTACATGAGGCAGTTGTAACATTGCCTCAAGATTCCCAGGTTCACCAGCTGGACCGGAGAGGAGATTGACAACTGGCCTTTTTACATGCTAGATTAGTATTGGGAATTCCTTTATAATTGAAAACAAGGGCCAATGGGGAGTGAGGGTGTAGTGCTTTTAATTTTTAGTGCTGACTTATATAATTGCTTTAGTGAGCAAGTGCCAGGTAACTTAAGTGCAATGTGTTACAGGTAACTTAAATGCAAAAACGACAAACAGTAACTTTCTTTCAAGTGGAACAAGGAAATAAGTACAGTAAGCAATGCAGATATCACTAGGGATCCACAGAAGCGCTGAGAAGCCGCGTTTTAGGTGGAATTAGCGTTCCAGGGAAATAACAAGCAAACAAACAACAAGCATACAAACAAAGCTAGATTCAGCAGGCCTGGATCTAGTCTATGCTACAGCAAACAAGGTGTACCAATTTCAGTAAGAAACAGTTCAAATATGCAGGCACTATAAACCTTTAACCAGAAATTCCCAGCTCAGAAGGGCAGAGTCCAGCCTCTCCTCCCACAAGAGTGCAGACCACGAACCTTCTTAATGTAAAATAACTGGCCTGAAGCCCAAGTGCATAAACCAGAACTAATACACTTTAGGAATAACAGACACTGAGCTCTCAGTCAGCAGTTCCCAACTTAGAAGAATGAAAGCTAAATGTCCTGCTACCATAGTGCATGCCACAAACCTTCCTAATGTAAAACAACTGGTCTGAAGCCCAAGTGCTTAATCCAAAAGACTTAGAATGATAGCTACACTTTAATCAAGTTACTACCAAGCAGTAATAAATACAATTGAATACTTTAAAGAATGCCTGGATTAGTGCTCAAGTTATACAAACAAAGCTAGATTCAGCAGGCCTGGATCTAGTCTATGCTACAGCAAACAAGGTGTACCAATTTCAGTAAGAAGTAGTTCAGATATGCATGCACTATAAGCCTTCAACCAGAAATTCCCAGCTCAGAAGGGCAGAGTCCAGCCTCTCCTCCCACAAGAGTGCAGACCACGAACCCTCTTAATGTAAAATAACTGGCCTGAAAGCCCAAGTGCTTAAACCGGAATTAATACACTTTTAGAATAACAGACACTGAGCCCTCAATCAGCAGTTTCCAACTTAGAAGGATGTAAGCTACCTGTTCTGCCACTACAGTGCAGACCACAAACCCTCTCAGTGTAAAACAACTGGTCTGAAGCCCAAGTGTTGAAACTAAAAGGCTTAGAATGAGTTACACCAAGCAGTAATAAATACAATTGAGTACTTTTAAGATGACGCAAAAGCAAAATAAAGTAGGAAGAAACACAAGTACAGTAAAAGCAGATGAATTTTTTTTTTTTTTCAGAAAAGTAGCAAAAGCAGTAGTAAATACAATTTTCATGCAGTGCAAGCTGGCACACTTGAATATGTAGCAATATTAGTCCACACACAGTTTGAAAAAATGTAATTAAATTAAAAAGGACTAAAAGCAAGTGCAGAAAGGGTTAATTAGGTAGAATGCGGTAAAGAGATGGGCCTGGAGGAGTGTCTTAGATCAAATCTACAGTGGGGCGGGCACTGCAAAAGCCACCAAATTTAAACTACAACCAAGAACTGGGAGGGGGGGGGTGGGGAAAAACAGTTTCAACAGATGTGAGGAATGTGCAGATATCTAAGCAAACAATTTAGCTCTATAATACAGAAAAGTATACTCAGCTCTATATATTTGCAGATAGTTCTGTAAGGCTGTCTATCAAACTAAGGTTCCAATTTGAATGCAGAATGTGGATGTCATTTTAGAAGCCAGGAGGCCCAGCACTAGGAAATCTCATGCAGAAAAATGGAAGTGATTCTGTGCTTGGAACCAGGCACAAGGCTCGACCCACTTGTTCCTAATATACCTCAGATTTTACAATACCTAACTGAGATGCTGGACAAAAGCTCATCTTTCTCATTTATTAAAATCCATGCCTCTGCCATTTCAGCTCATTACAATACGGAACCTCCTATTTTTTCACATCCTCTACTATGACAGTACCTCAGAGGAGCAAAAAATATAGGACCCCCAAGGAGAGCACCAGTACCTACTTGGGACCTCAATTTTGTTTTAGAAAAACTCACACTGCCTCCTTTTGAGCCAGCCAGCACAGCTGATCTAAATTTCTTGTTATGGAAAACTGCACTGCTCCTAGTAATAACTTCAGCAAGAAGAGTCTCAGAGTTACAGGCATTAATGGCTGTGGAACCTTTCCTTATTTTTCATCAGGACAGGGTTTCTCTTAGGACAAACTCAACATTCATGCCAAAAGTGGTCTCCAATGTGGCCTTAAACCAAACCATTCATTTAACTACTTTTTACCCAAATCCCCAGAATAAAGGGGAGAGACTTCTGCACGCTTTGGATATACACAGACAGCTATGATTCTACTTGGGCAAAACAAAAGCTTTCAGAAAAACTGAGCAACTGTTTGTAGCATATGCTGCAGGGTCACAAGGAAAGCCTATTACAAAGCAGACCATCTCAAAATGGATAGGACACTGCATCCGCTTCTGTTATGCACAACATGGCAAATCAGTGCCTAAGGGCATTAGGCCTCATTCTAGCAGAGCAGCAGCCACTTCAGCAGCTTTCCTCAGAGGAGTACCAACCAAAGACATTTTAGAAGCTGCAACCTGGAGCTCAGTGCACACTTTCACCAAGCACTACCACTTACCTCTCTACTCTAAATCCAGAGCAGGCTTTGCCACTGCAGTTCTGCAGGGCTTGGTAGCTTCTCCAAATCCAGTTTAGACCCAGCCACCCAACCTTAGCTTTGGGATTCTACCCAAGTGTAATGACTGCAACAGTAGAACACTATGAACATAGTACAGTTGTGTACCTACCATAAATGTAGATGTTAGAGTATATTCACTGTTGCAGTCCAGGTTACTCACCCACCACCCCCCTTTTTCATTGCTGGGACTTTTCTGTACTTCTCATCTCTATACTACCTATGTGGTGTATTTGCTTGTAGATGAAGGCAATGTTTATAGTAATATATGCATGTTTTTTGGCATAATTTTATCTTTCCAGCGTCCCTATCTGGGGGCACCTGACATCTGAGGCAAGAAAAACTGAAGAATATGGCGTTGGTTGCAACTTTTATACCCCTGGTGCACTGACATCAGGGAAGAGGCGACAGCAACCGACACCGGACCAAGACTTTGGAACTCGGGCCGACTGCGGGTCGCCTGCCAGCAGGGTAACCCAAGTGTAATGACTGCAACAGTGAATACACTCGAACATCTACATTTATGGTAGGTACACAACTGTACTTTTCACTGTTACAGTCATCACATTTGGGTTATCTGCAAGCCCTGGGGTTCATTGCCTCCTGCATTTTACTAATTCCATATGCAAGACTGCATATGAGGAAATTACAGTGGTGTCTAAAAGGTCTATGGGGTCAACATTTTCAGGATCTAGAATCGATGATTTCTATCATACCTTGTCTACAGATAGAGTTCCTTTGGTGGGCAGAGGCATGCCGCCAAAACAAGGGACTGCCATTCTCTCTACCCCCCTGCCACCCAAACCCTAACAACAGACGTATCAGACCATGTATGGGGGGCTCACTTGGCAGGGCAGTGCATTCAGGGCAAATGGAACCCAAGTCAAATGCACCTGCATATCAATCAAAAAGAAATATTAGCTGTACACAGTATGCTCTGACAGCCTTCAAGGACCACATTCTTCCAGGACAAGTATTGGTAAAGATGGACAACACCACTGTTATGTGGTACATAAACAAACAGGGGGGAACCCACTCATACCCTCTCTGTAGACTAGCCATGGCTCTGTGGAACACAGCCTTGAGCTACCAAGTGCTCCTACAGGCTCAATTCCTGCCAGGAAAGCTAAATACTCTGGCAGACGACCTAAGCAGAAATCTCATGGACCCACACGAGTGGAAACTGGAACCAAAGATATTTAACATGTTGAGAAACAAATGGGGGAGCCCAGAGATAGACCTGTTTGCCTCCCCCCAGAACTACCAATTGGACAAATTCTGCACAAGGACTCCCCACCAAACAAGCTTGGAAAGTGGATGCTCTGTCCTTCACCTAGAAAAACCTATCAGTTTATGCCTTTCCCCCTCTGTTTCTCCTCTCCAAGGTACTACTAAAGGTCAAACAGGACAAACCAAGGACAATACTGATTGCACCAGACTGGCCACGCCAACACTGGTACCCCCTCCTGCGCAGTGTGTCACTGATGGCACCATGGCACCTGCCCCAGACCCCTGCTCTGCTGTCTTAGCAGGAGGGCCAGATTCTGTACCCACAGCTTCAAACCCTGAACCTGGCAGCATGGCTAATTACCTGATCTCTCCATTCCCATCCCTCAGTAAGCAAGTGATGGATGCCATTCTGGAGGCAAGGAGGTCTAGTACTAGAAAATCCTATGCTGAAAAATGAAAAAGATTCTGCTCCTGGAGCCAAACTCGGGGGATGGGCAAACCAGCGCCCAATTTACCTCAGAATCTTCAATACTTAAGTGAGATGCTTCACAAGGGCCTTTCCTTTTCCTCTATCAAAATTCATGCCTCAGCCATTTCAGCTCGTTACAATACAGAACCACTGCTGAAGCAATTCCTCAGAGGGGCCAAATACTTAAGACCACCCAGGAGAGCTCCTACTCCAGCCTGGGACCTTAACTTTTGTATTGGAAAAGCTCACTCTACCTCCCTTCGAGCCAGCTGCAAATGCAGAGTTGAAATTCCTTTCTTGGAAAATGGCCTTCCTTCTAGCCATCACTTCAGCAAGAAGGGTGTCTGAATTATAGGCCCTCATGGCTATGGAGCCTTTCATCATCTTTCATGCTGACAAGGTGTCCCTCAGGACCAATCCCTCCTTCATGCCCAAGGTGGTATCCAATGTGGCCCTTAATCAGTCTATTCATTTGCCAACCTTCTTTTCTAATCCACAGAACAAAGAGGAACGAATACTGAACTCCTTGGATGTGGACAGACAGCTTAGATTTTACTTGAACAGGACTAAACCCCTCAGGAAATCTGAACAGCTGCTGGTTGCATTTGTTGCAGGGGCTGAGGGGGAATGCTATTTCAAAGCAAACCATTTCAAAATGGATAGGCCATTGCATTAATTTCTGCTATAAGCACCATGGAAAACCTACCCCACAGGGGATAAGACCACATTCTACCAGGGCTGCATCTACCTCTACAGCCTTTCTCAGAGGTGTCCCTACCAGGGACATCCTAGAAGCTGCTACCTGGAGTTCTGTACATACCTTCACCAAGCATTACCACTTGCCAATTTTTTCTAAATCCAGAGCTGGCTTTGCCACTGCAGTCTTGCAGGGCCTTATCGCTGGTCCTAATGCTGTCTAATTACCTCCTCCCATCCTTAGCATTGGGAAGCTACCCAAATGTGATGACTGCAACAGTGAAACACGCTACCCAAATGTGATGACTGCAACAGTGAAACACGAAGAACATAGTACAGTTGTGTGCACTTACCATAAATGTAGATGTTTGTGTATTCACTGTTGCAGTCCTGGTTACCCTCCCTCCAGCCCCCTGATTTCTATTGACTATACCTCTATTCTTGTTTACTATGCTTAAAACTTTTTGGTGCATTTGCTTTTTTGTTGGAGGTGTAACCTTGTATACAGTTGCTTCCCATTATGGGGGCACCTGACATCTGGGGCAAGAAAAACTGATGTAATGGTGTCTGCTGCATGCTTTATGCCCCTGACTACCTGAAGTCATGGAAGATGAGACAGCAACTGGCGCAGGACCCAAGACTTTGATAATCAGGCCGACTGAGGGCTACTGCAAACAGATAACCCAAATGTGATGACTGCAACAGTGAATACACTCGAACATTTACCTTTATGGTAAGTGTACATAACTTTACTTTTCCTAAATAGCTCGTTTAACTTAGAGAACTCTTTTAGGCTGCAAATAGTAGTTTTATTGCTTTAATTGTTTTTTCTCCTGTTGTTAAGTTGTGTTGCTATTTGCTGATACTATATCTAAGCAATCAAAAGATACTAAACCTTCAGGGTTTAAGAAATGTGCCAACTGCTCTCAAACAATGCCTTTGACGGTCATACTGAATGTGTCTATTGCCTTGGAGTGTTAAATTTGCTGGAGTCGTGCTCCATATGCCATTCATTTAGTTCAAGGGTTCTACTTGAGGGAAAAAATAAGCTTATACTGAGAGGGTTGTTAAAGACTTCCTTTTTGGAATCCGTCAAAGAAGGTAAGAGTGCATTAAAGAAAACCTCTTCCCTCCTCCTAGGTCTTTGAAGTCAGCTAAAAGATCTTCATCCTCTTCAGACCAATCTGGACCTTCAAATAAAATTTCATAAATGACCTCATCGGACCTGAAATCCATCTGGCCCGAGAAATCATCTACTTCGGTTCCTCCAGTTTCGGAGTGAATGGTACTACAGTCTCTGAGATGGTCCCCTGTCATGGAACCGGTATGTCCGATTTTAAGATCACCTATGCTGCAAAAGTCAAGATTTCCTGCCCCCTTTTCTCGGTCCTCCAGATGTTTGTCAGATGAAGATGTGGATCGTGTGATAAGGAGGCTCTTGAGTACACCAGCGCTTGCTAAATTATTGTCGGAACCGACCCAGTAAGCTTCAGAGCTGAGTGGACCTACCCCTTCATTATCGATTCCTCCTCTGACCCTCCATGGGGAATTGGAACTGGAATGCATGGTGCTGAAAGTAGTGGAATTGATGGAGCTGAGACCTGCTCCAGGATCTAACGCTCCAACTTCTGCTCTGACTTTATCGGAGCCATCTGAGCTTGAGGAGTCTAGGAGCTGACACTCTCTAGTCAGGTCTGGGGAGGACAGTCAGATCGGACAGTTATTAGCTTCAGAGCCAACCCCCTTGGTGCCGGGGAAGCCTTCTGGTTCTTTGGAGGCATCCTAGAGTCATGGGCGGGGGGCTTTCGAGATGATGAGAAGAGTGCTGTCCCCACGAGCACCTCCACTCAGATCCAGTCATTCCTCCCCAGGAGTCTCAGTGCAATCAGTTCCACACAGAACAGATGTGGAGACTCAAGGCCTCAGGATGCCACAGTGGGTGAACCCGTCCCTTCTGAAACCTCTCCAGAATGCCCTTCTGAAGAGGTCCAACGCAAGAGATTGTGCAAGAGGAAGCATTTGGTCTCCCCAGAGGAGTCTATCACATCAGACACAGACCTTGATAAGTCAGAAGGGTCCCCATGGTCACCCTCTGAGGACGTCTCCTTTGCAGACATTCTAGAAATCCTTAAGCAGAGAGGTGGCTGGAAGCCTATCAACCCTTCCGATGAGGAGTCTGTCTACCTGCAGGCTTTTAGGTATCGCCCTTCCACCACTTGGGTGTTTCTGCCTGCCTTTCGATGAACTTATGGATTTAGTTTGTCGAAAGGTGTGGGAGTCTCCAGACTCAGTGGACCGTGTTCCCTGGAGGCCAAATAAATTCATCACGTCCCAAGAGGATAAAACCTTCCTTACAAAAGGTGTCCCAGTAGATACTATGATGGTGGCGGCCACCAAAAAGGAGTTGTCAGTGACGTCCACTTCTGTCCATCCGCCAAACAGAGAGTCAGATACGATGGACAGATATGGAACGTGCATGTTTTCTTCAGTGACCTTTACACTCCGGTCCCTGAATTACCTTACACAGTTCACCAGGTTGCAGAGGGAACTCCTGAAGGAGCTTGAAGATGCTCTCCAGGGTTCAGTAGCTGCGGGGGTAGCAGAAAGTGTCCTCCCAGCTCTCCACCTTGTATTCAGTAGTAAACTAATCCATGAGGCTTGTTTCTTATGCAGCCAATGGAGCGAGTAGGGCAGTGGTTTCAGGAATTTCCCGTAGGAGACTTTCCTGGATGCGCTTGTGTAACTTTGTGGAACCCTTCAAGTCATCCTTTAACAACCCCTTTGACAACCCGTCCTTGTTCGGGCCTAAGGTCAAAGATGCACTAACCAGGAGTGAACAAGAAGGGAAAACTCTCTCTCTGCCATCGAAGTCCATTTTTCCACACCTTCTAGGCCTTATCCTAAAGGTCAAAAGGGGAGAAAATGTGGTTTCAAAAATCCCCAGAGAGTTTCTCAAGAAGCACTTGGTAAGCCTTCCCCCAGGGGCAGAGGGAGAAGCAATAATGGAAGATGCTGGCCACGTGGCAGAGAGGGTCCGCAGAACCAGGGCAACAGAGAATCCTCCTTTAGTAAGCCCTTTCAGCACTCCTGAAAGGAGGCCTGTCTGTTCCTCTCTGTAGGCAGCCAGGAGTCTATTATCCTTGTACCCATACGCCTGACTAAAAATAACAAAAGATAAGTGGATACAAAGCATCATATCCAGAGGTTACTCCATACCCTTTTCCATTCATCCCCATGCATAAAAAGCATTCCGGACATTCCACACAGTCACAGGAAACAAGCAACCCTAGAAATACACAAGTTGCTAGAAAGGAGTTATCCAACCTGTTCCCGTAGACCAGACAGGATCTGGGACTTACTCAAGGTTCTTTTTGGTTCCGAAGAAAACAAGAGACTTGGAGACCCATACTGGATCTCAGTAGACTAAACAAATCTGTAAAAATGGCAAAGTTCCGGATAGTGACACTGCAGTCAATACTTCCCTTTCTCCTCTATAGACCTACAGGATGTGTACTACCACATAAAAATGGACAGACCATCTAGGAGTTATCTGTGCTTTCGGCTGGGAGCCAGTCACTACCAGTTTCAAGTTCTGCCCTTTGGTCTCACTGCAGCCTCCAGAGTGTTCACTAAATGTATGGCAGTAGTTACGGCTCACCTGAGATGTTTAGGACTCTGAGTGTTTCCGTATCTAAATGACTGGCTACTAACCACCACCACCACCAAGCATCTAATAACAGAAGCAAGAGACACAACTCTGAAACTGTGTTCCCGTTTAGGGATCACAATAAACTGCAAAAAATCTGCCTCATTTTTATAGGAGCAGATTTAGACACTACAACAATGATGGTAAAGCTTCCACCAGAGAGAGTACAAGCCATTCGAGTACAGGTTTTAGATCTTCTCTTCAAAAGGTAGGCTCAAGCAAGGACAGTTCTAAAAGTACTAGGCACGATGACAGTAGCGATAAATGTAATTCCCTTAGTGCGGCTGCACATGAGAATTCTGCAGTGGCTGCTGTTCACTCAGTGGTCTGTGCAGGAACTTCCAATGTCGCACCAGATGATGTTAACAGAATCTTGCAGGACAGACCTTCGTTGGTGGCTTCACTCTGATCAAGTGACTCTGAGTCGACCTTTTGTTATTCCACAACCGCTTGCCACAGTGACCATGGATGCTTCCCAGATAGGTTGGGGTGGGGGGACATTATCAAGGAAGAACCGTCCAAGGCACTTGGCAGGATGACTAGGCCCATTTGCACATCAATGTCCTAGAGATAAGTGGTGCTTCTTGTGTTGCAGGCATTCCAAGACTCTCTTCCACTAGAAATGATTGCGATCCAACCATCCAAACGGACAGTATGTCAGTGGTATGGTATATAAACAAACAAGGAGGTATTAAATCTTCCCCCCTTTGTCGAGAGGCCCTGAGAGTATGGCAGTGAGCAACCTCCTCCCAACGCTTTTTGGTAGCGGTGCATATCCCGGGGAAATCAAGCATGATTATAGACAAACTCAGCAGGGCAATAATGATGCCTCACGAGTGGTCCCTGAAACAAAACGTAGCAGAAATAATTTTTCGCAAATGGGGCCAGCCTTGCTGCGATCTTTTTGCCACATCCATGAACGCCAAATGCAGCAGCTACCTTCCCCTATAATCCCCTCTCCGGGGGAATCCCCAGGGGATGCACTTGTACACGATTGGCCTTCGGGTCTCTCGTACGCCTTCCCTCCTTTCCCTTTGATACCCAAAGTTCTTCAGAAAGCCAGTGCATTGGGAAGGACCTTAATACTTCTAGCCCCTTACTGGCCTCGTCAAATTTGGTTCCCCTTCTTGCAGCCTTATCTTCAGGAGGAGCCTTGGATACTGAACCCAGTGACTAATCTTCTGACCCATCCGTCAGGAATGCTCCATCCATCTCATCAAACCCTCAAGTTGACAGCTTGGCTGCTCCAATTCCAAACATAGCCAGGCTACCTAACCTTTCAGCCTCAGTGCAACATATCCGATTTCTTCTCATAAAGCTTCTATGAGAAGATTATATCTCAGCAAGTGGAAAAGATTTTCCTCTTGGGCTTTAAAAAAATCATATTTGACCCTTTCTCTGCATCTATATCTTCTATAATGGAATTTCTAGCAAAACTTTTTAATGAGGGAGCAGCTGCAGCTACTATTAGAGTACAATTAGCAGCAATCTCTAATTTTCATTCTGGAGGAGGGGGACCGAAAGTTATGTCCCACAGACTTTGTAAAGCTTTCTTGAGAGGTACTAACTTTTATTAAGACCACCCATTAAACCACCTCTACCTCCATGGAACCTAAATTTTGTATTATCTCGTATAATTCTTCCCCCCTTTGAACCTGCATCATCCTGTGACTTGAAGTTCTTAACCTGGAAGATTATTTTCTTGGTGCCTATCACTTCAGCTAGAAGGGTTTCGGAATTACAAGCATTATTTATCAAACCTCCTTATATGCTGTTTCACTCCGCACAAACCCATCTTCTCTACCAAAAGTATGGTCGGAAGCAAACTTAAATCAGTCTATAGACTTACCAGTTTTTTCCCTAAGTATGGCAATAAGGCAGAATACATGTTACACCATCTTGATGTACATAGACAATTACATTTCTATTTACACAGAACAAAGGAAAGCCTTATTAATTATTCGTATCCTTTTCAGACTCCGAAAGGAGGTTCAGTAACAAAAAACACTCTGTCCAGATGGTTGTCAGATTGTATATCATCTGCCTATCAGTCAGTAAATAAACAACTTCCAGATGAAGTAAGAGCTGATTCTGCCATGGCTATTTCAACCTCTTCTGCTTTTCGTGCAAAATTGCCAATTGATACCATTTGCACGGCAGCAACATGGGCAAGGGCCTCATACCTTTATCACTTATTACAAAGTGAATTTGGCCTCCAGGGATAGGGCCTCTTTTAGGTCCACTGTTCTGAAGAATGTTCTTCTGTGAGCCACCCAAGAAAGATGGTGCTTGGGATGCTGTCCCACAAGTACAGAATGAAGACGAGATAGGACAACTTCACATAAAGAAGTTATGTACTCACTATAATGTTCCATGTGAGTTGTCCATCTCATTTTCATTCTCATGTCCCACCCTCCTACCTTCAGCCTTTTTAGCTCCTGGAGGATCGAGAGGTTACTAACTGGCATCTGATATTCTCTGACCCTCTTCTTGGCTTGTAACATAATGAAGAATTCGTATATACGTGTATTAGTATACCAGCAAACAAGATCTGGGGACTAGAGCATCATGGGATAAGGAGTAAGCCACAAGCTAGTTGGAGACCTCGAACTTTTGTAAACAGCCGAATCGGAACTGAGGGTCAGTTCCAAACCCACAAGTACAGAATGAAGGCAAGATGGGCAACTCACATGGAATGTTGTAGTGAGTACATAACTTCTTTTTATGTTAAAGACAGAAAAAAAATAACTCCGTGAGATAATGTTAACTGTGTGAGAAAGTGGAGTTATGCCTTGATTACATTTTAGAAGCCTTCCTGTGGGTGTGCTGTGGCATTCATACAGAGTTGTTTCTGCACCATTGTACCATGTACTTCGAATTTGTCCTTGACATCTGGCAGCTGTAGCTGCAAGCCTTTTCTGGTTTAAAAAAATAAAAAACAAAAGGTTGATCCCAGCTCTGTGGTACAGATGGATGAAGCTCTGACAATGACACAATATGTCTGACTAGCAGTTTGAGTGCTGAGGTTGAGGAAAGTAATGACCCTGGCTAGCCAGAATTGCAGATGATAATTGCCTCAGGACCAAAGAACCTGGACTTGGGTTTTAAGCCATTGACTGTAGCACTCGTAGGTATGTGTGTATATGAGCATGTATATATCATGGGAGAGCATTGAAAAACCCTGTGATAATGGTTTTCTCATCACCTGCCAATGGGTAGGGTTGTGGATCAGAATGCAAAACCTTTTTTTTGCCTCTTTGATGGCTCCTCCGGAGGGGAGGACTGACAGTCAAATGTCGGAAGAGAAGAAATAAGATGTATAAAAAAATACATGAGTTACATTGCCTTTCTTAACTTTAATTTTTGTATTATTTGATCTTGTAAAGCAGTTTTTGTTGAGCTGCTTTACACAATTTCAGAGAATGTTTTGGATGACCGTTTCAAGAGGTAGAATCTTCATTTGGTTTCAGATTATGAGGACTGCTTGGATGTGGAATTTGAATGCTGTTGAATTATACAGTTCAGCAGCGAAGACTTAACAATGGATTACATACAGGAACACAGAACATGGGATAAAGAATTAATTGCTTAACCAGCATTGAGGTCACTACCTACTTTTTAAAGAGTTTCTATTTCATAAAAGAAATTACAGAAGGAGTGAAGGATGGAATGAATAAGGTTTTCCTATCTGGGTTGTAAGTGGTGCTTTTAGGATTAAAAAAAAGATGGGCAGTGAGTTGTTTGTGTGGTTTAGTTAAAGCTGGAAGCCTACTACATACCTGTATTCCTTTCCTACACTTGTCAACTTGTTATTAAAGTAAGCTGTGAAGGCATATGGTTGTTTGATGTTTGTGTGTTATGAAGCAACATTTTTTTAACTATCAACATCTTAAGGAGATGTATAGAAAACAAAACTTCTGGTTTGATTAATGTTGTCGATGAGTTATTTAGAATGATATACCTTAGCCTTTCAAGTCTTTTTGCGATTGAGTACATTAAAAAAAACAATTTTTCTGTGTTTATTAGCACTTAATTTTTATTCTGAATTCACTGTTTCTTAATACTAAACATGTTATACCTCTTTTGTCTGTATTTTTATTGTTGAAATTAGGCAAAATGCCACTCGAACTTCAGCCAGTGTGTCTGATATTTTAAAACATGCCTCCAGTGCTGAGCGATCACAGGCACCTGCTTCATCTGTGGTAAGGTTTGTTAAATTAAGTGCCCTTTAACTATAGAAACTGTTCAGATCATTAATTAATGTTCAATGTAAATGTACTATAGATTAGTAAGCCACAAGTACTCTTAAGATTCACTATTAAGCAGAAAACCATGAGATGCTGTCATGTAGGCTGTTTATATTTTCTTCATTTGAACTTATTTTCTACTATTGTAGAAACTTCCTTTAACTTTAGACTAAAATGCCAAAGGCATTTATTTTGTCACCTAATTTAAGATATGTTTTGTTTAACTTATGATGCTCATGATATGAGTCACAGTTAGCAGTCATTGTTAGTCTTTTAGCTGGCTTCCCAGAAGATAATGAAGCCTGGTAAACTATTAGAGTTGTGAACCCTTCCCTCTGTTGGACAGAAGAATGCCAGCATCTTGGGATGTTAGGGCATTCTGCATCTGAAGACCTTGTCTGCATCATCATAAGTTCTTTCTTGACATAATTCAGGTTTGCTTGCCAGCCCAGACATTGGAGAGTGCAGACAAGTAACCTGTTGGATTTCTTCACATATTATTGCTCCACTTAACATTGCTGATTATAGCAAGATATTAGGGTGTTTTCTCCTCTTTTATCATCAGTAAGTGCACTTGTGACACACAAATCTTCCACAGTGACTTCATGTGCATTACCTTTTCTGTTTAGGTGCAGGCCATAGCATCAAGTCTTGCAGTCTCTGTCCTGGCTTTAGCTAGAAGACTTTGAGATGAAAGAATCTAGTTCTTCAAAATTAGCTTGACAAGAAGAAGCTTAAGACCTTGTCTCAGACTGCCGTGTCTTTTGGCCACAGCAGCTACTTTTGGACATTCCCCCAAAACAGAATAAATATATGAAGAAGTGCCATAAGAGAAAGGAGGGGAGTGAAACATGGGGCCCTCAGGTAGACCTTGAGTTTTTCCTTGGGGTCGAGGGCAGAAGTTCTGATGGAGATACTTGCTCAGTCCCTGGCCTTGGTGTCTGCATTACCCAGGTCTGTGTTGAAGTTCCTGTAGAGATCACCATGAATTTATATTTTAACTTTCCTTCAGAACTGAAACTTTGTCAGTTTGCCTAGATGCCTACCTGTAGGGTTCTAGGTCTAAGACCAATGTCATTATTTCCAAGGTGAAGGATGGGGGTCAACACTAGATTGTAGTACAAAAGGACATCCACTGTTCTAGGTTTAGAGGTCAGGGAGGCTTGTCTGTATAACCATATCTCTGGGGCATCCATGCTAAAATTGAGGATCAGTATATCCAAACACAAGATGCCTGCCTTTCCTGCCTGCCACAACTGAGTCCTAGGTTCATAGGTTCACAGGTCATTGCAAGGCTGCTAATCCAGAAGACCATTAGTAGCCTAGCCACAATATCCCATATTGTATGCTGCCATCGACATGACTAATTTTGTACCTAGTTAAAACCATTTTCAATGACTGTTTGAGGGACCAGTCCACTCACCCAGCCACCTCCTTTTCTGGTTCACAGGAAGATGGTTTGGCTTTCACTCAGCAGATGTCTTTCCTGTTAGTATATAGTAATAATATGGAAGATGTCAAATCCTCTGGTTCTCCTCCCTGTGGACATGCCATTTGGGGATGCTTTATCAAAGACTAATAGAAGACCAAGACAGTATTTAACACCCAAAAGTGATCCACCTAATGCCATGGTCATTCCTCAGTCCTGGAGGCAGTTAAGGGTGCATTCTTTGCAACCTTAAAACTGGGCTGTGTGGCCCTTGTCTCACATAGCCAGACCACTTCTACTAAGTCCCATATTTATTTTTGTGTAAGACCCGTATTGTGGATTCAACTGTGTTGTCCCCTGGATTCAGTTAGGGGGTCCATACTGGTTCCAGCTCTCCGCAGTCTTCCCAGTGGCCAGGAGCGAAACAGCTTGGACTTCTGGGAAGAATTGTACATGGCAGCCACCCTTGCTTTCAGAGAATTTAATTGTCAGAACCATATGGTCAAATAACAGGCCATTCTCGTAAAATAATTAGTGGTTAGAATGGAGGGGATTACTAATCTGTCTGTGAAGGCAGATAGTTTATTTTAGGCCCAGGTCACTTGTCATACAAGTAGAAATGCTATTAAATATGGCTGTGATGCTGTGGATACAGCCCTTGTCAGAGGATATTAAGTTGCAGATCTCAGATGCCCCATTAGAAAGTGGTCTGCACTTGTGACCCCCATGCCAAGAAATATTAATGGATTGGAAGAGGCAGGGAAAACCATTCAGCTGGTTAGACAATTTTTTTCATTCCCCTGTCCTCTGGAATAGCAGAAATTGCTCTTCAGAGAGTTGGCCCTTTTACTGATGCCAAGCCAGGAATAAACAAGTACAAGTGAGGTACTCACAAGAGAAAATGTCAGGGTAACCCCAAATGGAAACCTTTGGTCCCTCAGGGCAGCACGCCTCACACAGAACAGCTCTGACTATATTAGGGCTTCCTCTCCTCGTCTCACTCCCTGCCACAGACCTATGTTTCTCCAAATGTCTCTCTTTCTGTGTAAATCAGTGTGGAGGCAGACTAGCCTTGTTTACAGATGTAGAAGAATGCAGATCAGGACAAGTAGGTCCTTCAAGTGATAACCCAAAGATACAAGCTCCACCTCAAGAAAAAAAAAAGGCATATATCTCATACCAGCTAATCAGATGTCCTGAAGAACCCCATATTGGAGGGACTCTTTCTGCAGGGAGCCATAGAAAAGGATGTTCTTCATCTCACATTGCTGCAGTCCTTACACTTGGGTAGTCCACTGTCCTCGGTCGGCCCGACTATCAAAGTATAAGGCTGACGTCGGTCAAGGCGCATTTGACTGACATCAGGACGTCAGGGTACAAATGCGCATGACCGACGTCATATCCTCAGTCTTTTTTGCCGCATGGTCTGATGCAGAAGCAGCTTTGCAAGTGCCGGTTGGCGTTCTGAAATTTTTCGATTCCGGAGTTTCAGACCGACTCAAAGTTGGCTAAGTACCCCGTTGGGGAATATTTTAGTTTTTTCTTGCCTCAGTGGTTTACCGGATGTCAGAAAACGTGAATAATTGTATTTCTTGTGGGAAACAAATACCGCATAGAGATTATCATACTTTGTGTATTCCTTGTTTAGGGCCTGAGCACGACGTTGTTGGGTGCCGCTCTTGTGCTAGATTCAATAAACGCACTATAAAGAGAAGGTTAGATTGTGCCAGGTTGGTCTTCGGGAAGCGGTGCAATTATAAAATGCCGTCGGATGCTCCGACGCCCGCTTCCTCGAAGAAGCGCAAGGACAAAGCAATTAAGCCTAGGCTTGAAGAACCGTCCGTACCGGACGCCGGTTCTTTAGAGGTGTCGGTGGAGCCGGTGGTTCCACCGGAGATTTCTTTGGGTTCCCAGGGAGAGACTTTGTTGTTGCAGGATGTGGCCTCTCAGGAGGCAGGTCAGGCTGAAGGGGCTTCTCAGGCTACTATACTACCCTCTCTTCCTAAGGTGGTTAGGCCCTCTCCTTCTGTTTCCAAGGCTTCTCCCAGAGGCAGGCCAGGTTTAGCTTCGGTTGGTGTCACCCCTAGTTCTTCTGGAACTGTGCCCAAGAAGCATATGCTTAAAATGGCAGAAGATTTGATTACTTTGATTAGGGGTTCCTTGCCCCCTCCTGATAAGAGGCCTAGGGTGGAGCCTGAGTTAGGTAGTTTTGAGCAGGCTTCGGATGTGTCAGAGTCTTCGGCTGAAGACTTGCAGGAGTATTCTCCTTATTCTGATTCTGAGGTGGATGATTCTACTCCTTCAGCTTCTCCTCCTGAGGATTTTTCATTTTCAGAAACTCTTCATTCCATGAGGGAACATTTTAAGTGGGAAGGTCAGGACTTCTCTGATTCCAGGAAAAGGCTTAGGGAGTTTTTGTTTTTACCCCAGCATAGGCCTTTGGCTATACCTCCTGTTTTGGATGTGGTAGAAGATGTTTTTTCAGAGGCTTCTCTTAATCCTGATTCTTTGCCTCCTGCTCCTGTTAAACCGGATAGGTATTACAGGGTGCCTGAAGCTCATAAGTATCTTTTTAAGAGTCCTAGGGCGGACCCAGAAACTGTTAGTCAGGGGCCTAAAGGTGTTAAGGCTTCTGTTGTCAAGAATCCGGTTCCTTCTGATAAAGAGGCCAGGGCTTTGGATAGATGGGGAAAGAAAGTTTATACTTCCTCCACTCTAGCTATGAGGGCCTTGAATTGCCAGTTTCACATGTTGAAATACCAAAATTATCTCCTTTCACAATTGAAGTCTAAGGTTGATGCTCTGGTGGAAGGTATTGATTGTAAAGAGTTGCAAGATTTAGTTCATGTTTCTGAACAGGTGGGTAAGCATTCTTTGCAATGTGGTTTTGATGCTGTACAGGCCTCGTCTAGGGTGGCTGCTACTGGGTCAGTTATTCGCAGGCACGCCTGGCTGAGGGATCAGAATTTATCTGACCATGTTAAAACAAGGATTTTAGATGCTCCTTTACAATCTGATGTGTTGTTTGGTTCTCCTGTTGAGTCAGTTTTAAAGAAAATGGAAGACAAGGCTAAGTCTATGCAGACTGTTAAAGATTTTTTGCAGGTTCAGCCTCCAAAGTTTAGTAGAAATTGGCCTGCTAAAGGGTGGACGTATCCTTCTTATGATTCCCAGTCTAGGGGTAGAGCTAGACGTGGTAGGGGCAGAGCTCAGGGTTCTTTCAGGCCTAGGACAGGGAGTTCTCCTGCACAGTCTTCGGGTGAGGGCAGGGGTCAGTCCTTTCGTAAACAGACCCAATGACCTACCTTTTCAGCTGCCAGAGCCTTCTCGTCTGGCAGCACCTTTGGGAGGAAGGTTGGCACTTTTCAAAGAAAATTGGAGTTTAATTACCCAAGACAGATGGGTATTGGATATCATACACCACGGTTACAGGTTTTATTTCCATACCTTGCCTCCTTTCAAAGGCATGCCAGACGTTCCTCCTCCACAAAGAATAGAGGCTCACAAGCAAATTTCTCTGTTACTCCAAATAGGGGCCATTCAGCCAGTCCCTATGCCAGAGGTGGGCCTAGGATTTTATTCTCGCCTGTTCCTAGTACCAAAGAAAGGGAACACGTGGAGACCAATTTTGGACCTATCTATCCTCAACACTTATCTGGACATTCCCAAGTTCAAAATGTTGACGTTACAGCAGCTTTTACCCCTGCTGGGCAAAGATCATTGGATGGTAACTTTAGATCTCAAGGAGGCTTATCTTCATGTTCCTATCAGACTGAGTTGCAGGAAGTATCTGCATTTTCGAGCTGGGAATTCTCATTATCAGTTCTCTGCATTGCCCTTTGGCTTATCTACTGCGCCCAGAGTGTTCACGAAAGTTCTGGCTCCAGTGATAGCTTTCCTCAGGTTAAAAGGAATACAGATTTATCCTTACTTGGACAATTGCCTGATTCTGGCTCAAGGAAAGGACGAACTTCTTCATCATTTACACTATGTGATAGCAGTGCTAAGATGCCTGGGGTATTCTGTGAACGAAATAAAGTCCAGTCTAGTACCCTCTCAGGACATGTGCTTTCTGGGTGTGAGACTGAATACAGCATCCCAGATGGCCTTTTTGACCCCGGACAAACAAAAGAATCTTTCCCTTTACTTTCATCAGTTGTCTCATCTGTCCAGGCTGACTGCAAGGACAGTCCTTCAAGCCTTGGGGTTCATGGCATCTTGTATTCTGGTGCTTCCCAATGCCAAACTGCATATGAGGAAGCTGCAATGGTATCTCAAAATGTATGGACACAGCACTGCCAGGATTTGGACACTGTCATTCAAATAATACCTTGCATTCAAAAGGAATTTTTGTGGTGGGCTCAGGAATGTCACCTAAACAAGGGACTCTCTGTGACCCGGCCAGAGGCGAGTCAGATTCTAACGACAGATGCCTCAGACATAGCTTGGGAGCTCATCTGAATGGAAAGTGGATACAAGACAAGTGGCCTGCCAGACTACAGCATCTACATATCAACTTGAAAGAGATGTTAGCAGTCCAGTTTGCATTAATAGCTTTCAAGGATTTACTTCTTCCAGGACAGGTGTTGATTCTAACAGACAACACAACTGTCATGTGGTACATCAACAAGCAAGGCGGAACACATTCTTATCCCCTCTGCAGGCAAGCAATGATTTTGTGGGAGACTGCTCTCAGTTTACAGCTAAATCTTCAGGCAAGGTTTCTGCCAGGAGCACAGAATTCCTTAGCAGATGTGTTGAGCAGACAAATTATGGATCCCCACGAGTGGAAATTGGATCCTCATGTATTTCAGAAATTGACAGTGTCATGGGGAACTCCAGACATAGATCTGTTCGCTTCTCCACTAAACCACCAGCTGCCAAAGTTTTGCACAAAAGGTTTCATCCCACAGCTTGGAAAGTGGATGCTCTTTCTTTCAATTGGAGCAATCTTCATGTGTATGCCTTTCCACCTCTGCCTCTCCTCCCAAAGGTACTACTGAAGGCCAGACAAGACAAGCCAAGGATGATTTTGATAGCTCCAGATTGGCCTCGACAGCATTGGTACCCATTACTGAGAAGCCTGGTACGGAAACCTCCATGGCCTTTACCTTCGATTCCACACCTGTTGTCTCAGGAGGACAGTCATTTGCTCAATGTCAAGCTTCACTCTCTGCACCTAACAGCCTGGCATATTCTGTTTTGAGCCGTAGTGGGCCTCCACTTCCACAGCAAGTTTTGAATGTTATTTTGGAAGCTAGAAGGCCTAGTACAAGGAAAGTGTACGCAGATAAATGGAAGAGATTTTTATTTTGGAGTGCAGCAAAGGATTTTGATATTTCCGAGCCTAATTTAAGTGTGGCTCTTCAATATCTTACTGAGTTACTGGACAAAGGTTTGTCCTTCTCTTCTATTAAGGTTCATGCTGCAGCAATTTCAGCTCACTATGATTGTGACCCACCATTGTTTTCTCATCCTTTGTTCAAGCAATTTCTTAGAGGGGCAAAGAATATAAGACCCCCACGAAGAGCTCCTACGCCTGCTTGGGATCTCAATTTTGTGTTGGAGAAACTCACTCTACAACCTTTTGAGCCTGCAGCTACTGCTGAGTTAAAGTTTTTATCATGGAAGACTGCTTTTTTGTTGGCTATTACCTCTGCAAGAAGGGTTTCTGAGTTACAGGCCCTTATGGCGGTTGAGCCTTTCTTAATTTTCCATAAGGATAGGGTATCTTTACGTACTAATCCTTCCTTTATGCCTAAAGTGGTTTCTAGTGTGGCTTTAAACCAAACTATTCATTTGCCTACTTTTTATGCAAATCCCCAAAGTAAGGGGGAGAAGATTTTGCACACTTTAGATGTACACAGGCAGTTGCGATATTATTTGGACAGAACTAAGGGGTTCAGGCAGTCTCAGCAGTTATTTGTTTCTTTTGCTTTGAGTTCTCAGGGCAAGCCTGTGTCAAAACAAACTATTTCTAAGTGGATTGGGTTTTGCATTGCTTTCTGTTATTCCCATCATGGCAAGGAAATTCCAGCTGGGATTAGGCCTCATTCCACTAGAGCTACTGCCACTTCGACAGCTTTTTTGAGGGGTGGCAACTAAGGATATTTTGGAGGCAGCTACTTGGAGTTCAGTGCATACTTTCTCTAGGCATTATCACCTTCCACTTTACTCTAAATCCAGGGCTGGTTTTGCCACTGCTGTTTTGCAAGGCATTTTGGCAGCTCCTGCTTCCTTATAGTTTAGCCATCCTCCCTTACCTCTGCTTTGGGATTCTACCCAAGTGTAAGGACTGCAGCAATGTGAGATAAAGAACATAGTACAGTTTTGTACCTACCATAAATGTAGATGTTCGAAGATCCACATTGCTGCAGTCCAATTTACCCTCCCTCCTTCCCCTCTTGGAGGCGGTTGTGTGGGTTGGGTTGTAAATAGAGTGTATATTGTATATATTGTACATATTATTAGTGCTAGGATGGTTGGTTGTTGGTTTGCTGTCTTTTGGTTTTGACCTTTGTTTCTAGGGTCTTCTGACATCTGGGGCAAGAAAAGACTGAGGATATGACGTCGGTCATGCGCATTTGTACCCTGACGTCCTGATGTCAGTCAAATGCGCCTTGACCGACGTCAGCCTTATACTTTGATAGTCGGGCCGACCGAGGACAGCGGACTACCCAAGTGTAAGGACTGCAGCAATGTGGATCTTCGAACATCTACATTTATGGTAGGTACAAAACTGTACTTTCCGTATGAGCTTGGAAAAGAATTTCGATCAAAAGTTTTCCTAATGCTAAGAATGAAAGTGCTTTTAAGACTAGATGTACATCATATTGATCACTCCTGCAGTAGCCTTAGCTATATGGGTTCTATCTTGCCAAGGATATAACAGCTGGTCAGCTTCCAAAGCTTCAGGGCTTCTTCCATGCACCCAATCTGTCAAGTAGCTCAAGTTGAGCTGGCTAAAAGACAAGTTTAGGCGCCAACCCAAGCTTCACCCTGGAGTGCTTTGAGAATTTGGGATGTTATGTAGTCCAGTCTCACCTACATTCTTACCCGCGGGTTCGGAGCCAAACCTCAGCTCCGACTCGGCCATTCTCTAGCTCGAAGTCTTCAGTTGGCTTGTGGCTAAGAGGTATCCCATGCTGCACTGCTCCCTTTCCCCAGATCTCGTTTGCCGCTCGTACTGCTCAGACGTGGTCTCGCTCTTGGCCATGGCTAAGTATAACTTTCTTCTACTTTTTAGTAGTTTGTTGTTCCAAAAGCTATTTTCATAGCTAGTCTCTGTTTTTTTGATAAAAAAACTGTTGTGTAGCCTGTTTGGCTTTTTGTCTTGGTATCCCGTTTGCATTCTTCCCTTCTTATGGGCTAGGCCCGTTTCAGTTAGAGGACCTAGTCCTCCCTTCTAGTTGTGTGTGTCCCAGTTTCCCTGTGTGTGTTTGTTCCAGTGTTGCCCGTCCCTTTGGACTAAGTCCGTTTAACTTGGAGGACCTAGTCCTCCCTTGTTTTGTTTGTCAGGGCCGTTTAAGTTAGAGGTCTTTTCTTCCCTGTGGTGTTTATTGTTCCATGACCGTTTAATTTAGAGGCATAGTTCCCGCATTTTTCTGTTGGTGTCGGGTTTGTCTTCTGATATTGTGTGCAGTATCATACCAATATGTCTAAGGCTACAAAAGAACACAAGCCTTCGGGCTTCAAAAAATGTGATAAGTGTGGATATAAAATGTCTATTACTGATGGGCAACTCTGTGTGTGTATATTGCTTGGGGGCTATCCACCTCCAAGAATCATGTGTGCTCTGTCATGCCTTTAGCCCACACGTTCTTCAAGAGAGGAAGAACAAACTGATTCTGAAGGGATTACTGAAACCTTCCTTCGAAGAAGACTTGGAGAGGGCTTCCAGTTCTAAGTCCTCTCCCTCTACAGCAGACAAGACCTCTAAATCAAAAAAATGCTCTCCGGCTCCGTCAGTTTTATCGGAGCCACCAGAGAAAGTTGCCAAGTCTACTTTAGCTTCCTCGGCTCCATTGGCTTCGGGGCCGAAGGAAGTGGATGAATTGACCAAGTCAACATCGGCTCCCAGTCTCTCAGAGCCAGTGACTGAGATGCTTGTTCAGAGCCGGTCTCCAGTTTCCAGACCTGTTCCTCCTTCTCGTAAGTCTCCTTCTGTAAGGAGGTCCAGATCTCCGACCTTATCCTCTGTGTCCTCCAGGACTCTCTCGGACGATGATGTGGATAGAGTAGTACAGAGACTGCTCCAATCACCAGTGTTGGCCAAATTGTTTTCGGCTCCAGCCCAATCGGCCCCGGAGCCTGTCACCCATCCATCCTCATATGTTCCTCCTCAGAGCCTTTCTCGGCATTTGGAGCCAGACTTGTCAGTTCCGTCTGATGCCTTTATGTCGGCTCCAGTAGCTCATCCTGGCATCTCTGTTCCAATCTCCGCTCCAACCCCGTCTGCTCCATCCGCAGGGTCCAGGGTTCATAGTTCCTCGGTCGGAACCAAGGGAGAGCTCTTGGATAGATCTCCTTCGGCTCTGAGCCTCCCGCTCGGTGCTTCGGCACGGGTGAGCTTGGGCCCTGCCTCGGCTTTGGGCCTTATCTCTTCGGCTCTGAGGGCTTCCATGGTTGGTTGTTCTTCGGAGCCGGGGGGGGGGGGATCAGCTTTCGAGGTCATGCGGAGGTCCTCATCTGCATCTGATGGCACTGACACTTTATCCCCTACAGCACCGGTATCAGTTTCTTATCACCCTCTGTCCTTGGACAGCAGAGACCCAAGGCCTCAGGATACCTCCATGAGTGGTCCCCAACTTTCTGAGGTCTCCGCTGAGTGTTTGCTTGAGGAGCCCCCCAGAAAAAGTGTGTGCAAGAGGAAGCACATCGACTCCCAGGATGAATCTATCACTTCGGACACCGACCTCGAGGAGTCAGAGGGGTCCCCCAAGTCATCCTCTGAAGCTATCTCTTTCTCAGATATCCTAAAGATCTTGAAGCAGAGAGGCAACTGGCCCTCCAAATCTCCCTCTGAGGAGGAGTCTGTGTTCCTGAAGGCCTTTGGGTCTCAACCCTCCACCTCTTGGGTTTCTCCCCCATTCGATGAACTCCTGGATATTGTTTGTCGAAGGGTGTGGGAAACCCTTGACACTGTGGAACCAGTCCCCAGGAGACCCAACAAGTTTCTGTCCACCCCTGCTGACAACTAATTTCTCATAAAGGGCGTTCCAGTAGATGCCATGGTGGCAGCAGCGGCCACCACGAAGGAACTAGCTGGGACTTCATCTACCATCCATCCCCCTAACAAGGAGTCAAGGACCATGGACCGGTATGTGAAGCGTATGTTTTCCTCAGCGGCCTTTACTCTGCGGTCGCTGAACTATTTGTCACATTTTACAGGGCTCCAGAGAGATCTCCTAAAAGAGCTTGGAGAGTCTCTGCAGAGTAAGGTTTCTGACGCAGTGACTCAGAAGGTCAATGGCCAGATGTCTACCCTAAATTCCATTACTAACTTCTCCATGAGGCTGATCTCGCATGCAGCCGATGGAGCGAGTAGGGCAGCGAGTTCAGGAGTCTCTCTTAGGAGGCACTCCTGAATGCGCCTGTGTAATTTTGCGGAGACCTTCAAGTCTACGTTCACCAATGCCCCATTTAACGATTCATCGTTGTTCAGAACCACGGTGAAGGATACTCTCACTAGGTGCAAGCAGGAAGGAAAAATCCTGTCTGCCATGGGAGTCCATTTTTCCATGCCTTCTAGACCTTATCCCAAGGGCCAGAAGGGTGGGAAAATGTGGTACAGAAAGCCACAGAGGTTTTTTTCAAGATGCACAAAGTGATTCCCCCCCAGAGACAGGGGAGGGGGTGGTAACTCAGGTAGACGCCACCCTAGAGGCAGAGAAGGCCCGCGTAACCAGGGGGACCACAATTCCTTTTGCAGTTCCTCCTACCAGCGCTCCTGATGGGAGGCCCAACTGTGCTTCCCCAGAGTCAGTCGGGGGTCGCATTTCGCTATACCTAGAAGCCTGGTAAGGCATCACCCAAGACGAGTGGGTATAAAAGATAATTTCCGGAGGATATCATATTCCCTTCTCTTCTCATCCCCCGCCAACCAAGAAAATCCCAGATGCTCCACCCAGTCAAAGGGATTCTGCAGCTTCAGAATTTCAAAAGCTGCCAGCAAAAGGAGCCATCTAGCATGTCCCCTCAGACCAGCTCGGATTAGGGACTTGCTCAAGATTCTTTTTGGTGCTGAAAAGAACAGGGGGCCTGAGACCCATCTTGGATCTCAGCCTCTTGAACCTCCATGTAAAAAAGTCCAAGTTCCCGAATGGTCACTTTACAGTCTATTCTCCCATTGTTGGGGAAAGAAGTATGGATGAGCTCCATCGACCTCAAGGATGCTTACTACCATATAAAGATGGACAGGGCATCCAGAAGTCATTTGCACTTCCGTCTGGGAGCCAGTCGTTTGCAGTTTCGAGCCCTGCCCTTTGGTCTCACCACAGCCCCCCCTGGGTGTTCAAATGTATGGCAGTGGTGACGGCTCACTTGAAGACGTCAGGGATTCCGAGAGTTTCCGTACCTAGATGAATGACTCCTGTCTGCCACCACCAGGCATCTCCTACTACAGACCAGGGTCGCCATCATTGCGCTGTGTCAACAATTGGGTATCACACTAAACTGGGAAAAGTCTGCCTTGTTGCCCTCGCAGCGTGTCATCTTTATAGGTGCCGATTTAAACACCGTGCTCATAAGGGCTTTCTTACCACAAGAAAGAATTCAGGTTTTGCAACAACAGGTCTACGCGTTGCTTCCACTGAAAAATGTAAAGGCAAAAATGGTTCTCAAATTGTTAGGGACAATGGCTGCCACAATTATGCTAGTCCCTCTTGCAACACTACACATGAGGCTCCTTCAGTGGCTGCTCTTTGCTCAGTGGTCCCTACAACACCTTCCGCTTTCCCATCTTATTATAATTACAGACAAGTGCAAGCAGGATCTACGCTGGTGGCTTCAGACCAGCAATTTCAATGTGGGAAAGCACTTTGTTCCACCTCCTCCAGTTGCCACGGTGACCATGGATGCCTCCCAGATTGGTTGGGGGGGCATTATCTTGGCAGGACAGTCCAAGGCACGTGGCAAGAGCACGAGATACATTTGCATATCGATGTCTTGGAGATGAGAGCAGTGCTATTAGCGTTGCAAGCACTCCAGTGCTTTCTTCCTCTCGGGATGATTGCAATCCACTCGGACAACATGTCGGTGGTATGGTATCTGAACAAACAGGGGGGAACTAAGTTGTATCCCCTTTGCAGAGAGGCTATTAGAGTGTGGCAGTGGGCAGTGTCTTCCCAATGCTTTCCTGTGGCAACGCACATTCCAGGGAAGTCCAACGTGATTGCCTACAGGTTGAGCAGAGCTATTCTGATGCCTCACGAGTGGTCCCTGAACAAGCAGTTTGCGGAGCAGATTTTCCGCAGATGGGGTCAGCCTTGCTGCGATCTATTTGCCAGTCCCCTCAATACCAAGTGCAGCAGCTACTTCACCCTTATCCCCCTCAGGGGAAGACACCCAGGGAAGCTCTAGTTCATGATTGGCCCTCCGGTCTACTTTATGCCTTCCCACCTGTTCCTCTGATAGCAAAGGTTATTCAGAAAGCACAATTCTTGGGAAGCAGAATGATTCTGATTGCTCCACACTGGCCTCGTCAAATTTGGTTTCCCTTTCTCCGTCCCTATCTCATGGACGACCCCTGGATTCTGGACCCACAGCCAGACCTATTGACTCGTATGTCAGGGCAGTTCCATCCCTCTCTTCAGACCCTCCGGTTGACAGCTTGGCTACTCCAGTTCCATCACTAGTCAGGCTTCATCATTTTTCTCTGGACTCAGTTCATATTCTGTCTTCTTCCCATAAGCCTTCGACTAGGAAGATTTATTCCAGAAAATGGAAAAGATTTTCCATCTGGGCTCATGAAAGGCAGATTGACCCTTACACTGCACCAATTTCATCAGTTCTGGAATTTCTCTCCATGCTTTTCAGTAAGGGGTCAGCTGCCGCAACCATTAAAGTTCAATTAGTGGCTATCTCCACCTTTCATGTTGCTAATGAACCCAGTCTAATAGCGCATAGACATTGTAAGGCATTTTTAAAGGGCAGTATGATGCTTCGGCCCCCAGTCTTTGATCCCGTAATGCCATGGGACCTCAATTTTGTGCTACAGTGTCTCACTTCGTCTCCCTTTGAGCCTGCAACTACTTGTGACTTGAAATATTTGTCATGGAAGACTATCTTTTTGGTAGCCATCACTTCAGCTAGGCGAATCTCTGAGCTCCAAGCTTTGTCAGTTAGACCTCTTTACTTGGTATTTCACAAGGATAGGGTTTCCCTCAGACCAAATCCTTCCTTTATGCCAAAAGTTGCTTTGGTTATTAACCTCAACCAGTCTATTGAGCTGCCTGTGTTTTTCCCAGAATTTTCTAATAAGGTAGAATTCAAATTCCACCAGCTAAGATGTTCATAGACAATTGCATTTCTATTTACATAGAACGAAGGATCTTAGGAAATCAGATCCGCTATTTGTCTCGTTTTCAGACAATAAACTTGGGTCTCCTGTCCCTAAAGTAATCTTATCCAGATGGATCTCTAGTTGTATTTCCTTCATTTATGCCTCAAGCGGTAAGGAATTACCTTTTAAGGTGAAGGCTTATTCTACACAATCAATGTCTACCTCTACAGCATTTCAGGCCAGGATGTCTATGGATAATATTTGTGCTGCGGCTGCATGGGCATCTCCTCACACCTTTATCAGTCACTACTGCTATCAAAGCAGATCTTCCTTTGGTTCCACAGCGCTCAGGAGTATTTTCCACTGAGCCGCCCAAGGTTCAGGTGCTGGGGATGCTGTCCCACTGGTAGGAATGTAGGCGAGATTGGACTACATAACATCAAGAAGTTATGTACTCACCATAACGTTCGATGTATGTAGTCCATCTCGCCTCACATTCTTACTTACCCTCCCGCCTACCACCTCCTGGAGGGCCTAGAGGTTAGTTTTGGTTTCAGTACTCCTTTTGTTGTTGGGCTGATTCTTCCTCTCTATGTGTTGTGTGTGTGGGGTGTGATTGCCTGAGCTTGCAGCAAACAAGATCTGGGGAAAGGGAGCAGTGCAGCATGGGATACCTCTTAGCCACAAGCTAATTGAAGACTTTGAGCTAGAGTATGGCAGAGTCAGATCCGAGGTTCAGCTCCGAACCCACAGGTAAGAATGTGAGGCAAGATGGACTACATACATCGAACGTTATGGTGAGAACATAACTTCTTGTTTCTCCTTAAATTTTCATGCCTGCAGGACATTGATATTCCTGGGCGCTTAGCTACACTCCACCATGCAGAGGCCCTTTTTACCTCAAGAAAAGATAGATTTCCTGACAACTTTTTTTCTGGAGATGTCCAACAAGACATATTTTTCAGTTATAGAGTACTTTTGGATCCTGGGCTACATGACATCCACAAGTCTTATGGTTTCAGGTGAGAGCTACAGTGGCATCTCTGGCATCTTTATGTCATTGCACTCGGCCTCTGAGCCACATTGTTCTGCTCTTCCCATCACATGTTCCCATCAGACAGGCACTATCATAATGGATCAATCAAATCCCGATAAATCAAGAGATGTAAGCAGCTGCCCATAGTCAGATCCTGACCATGAATGCCTTAGTTTGGGGAGCTGACTCTGAAGAGTACAATGTTTGGAACATCAGTGTTAGAGGAAGCAGTGATCCTGGCTAAAACCTCCATGAAACCTGTATAGCAGCCAGCAGTTATGCACTTCATCACAGACAGTACAACAGTCATATGATATATGAACAAGCAAAGGGCACTCATATGTGTATCTTAGGCTGGCTGTCAATTACAGAATGTGAGGCAGCCCTGCAGTAAAGGATACATCTTGGGGCATTTTACATTCCTCCTAGGAAAACATCCTGGTGGGCAAGTCAGAGGTGAACCTCCATCAATGTATGTTAGACAGGAACATGTTTCTACAGTTACTACACAAACAAAATGTTTGATAGTAGACCTTTTTGCTTCTCCAGACAACAAGCAGGTGAGGAAATTCTGCTCCAGAGCACCTCCTAGGGAATTTTGGGCAACTTGATGCAATCTTTATGATCTAGACAGCTCTGTTTTTGTATGTTTTTTTTTCTCCAGTTACTTCTCGTTACTTTGATCGGAGGGTGATCCTGAGAGTAAAGTTGGGGGTCCAAAAATTATATTGATAGTTGTTGGGGTTATTTTTGGCTGAGAATTAGTGAGAAAAAGTCCCTGTACTCTATTGTGCCAGCATGTGGATATCTTGACTCAGTACAAGGGGTCCTTGTGACACCCTCCCCTATCAGCCCTCCATCTGGCAACTTGACTGATTTGACATAACCTTTTTGGTAACTTTTCTCTGAAGCCGTACTTAACATCACGAGGGAAGCTATGAAGATTGTTTTGACAAAATTCACCCAGCTAAGTGAAATAGATCTTTCTCATGGTGCCAAAAAATGAGTCATAGTTACTTTGCCTGTAATCTTGCAGTCCCTAGCAGAGTTGTTCAGCTCTGGACTTTGGTATTTACTTTGTTGAATATACTTCAACCTGCTGTTTTAGTCTGCACTCTAATACTCTCATGAATCTCATTGTCATTCAGATTATCAGACTCTGCCTGAAGGGGGTGCTACATCTAAGACTACCTAGGATGTATATAGTTCCCCAGTGGGACTTCAGCTTTATCCTAGAAAAGCTGATTGAAGCCCCATTTGATCCAGTAGCTACCTCCCCTTTCAAATTCCATACCTGTTGGAAGGCAGACTTTTAGTTGCACTGGAAGTCTATGATGTAAAGCATAACAGTATCTGTGATCTTACTTGAACATCTGCAGTGATGGTAGGGTAAGTTCTAATTCTTGCATTTTCTGTGTACTTAACTATGCTCCACTCGGTCATGAGCATTTGTTGATTATGGTGGAGTATAGTAGTGTCGTCTTTGCTCCTGCATTTTTTAATAACTTATATAACCTGTTTAGAGCTTTGTATGATGTATGAGCAATACCCAAACCACTTATGTACCTGTTTTGTATTAGGAGTGAGTGGGTGAGTGTGTGAGTGAATGAAAGAGACAGATTGTCAAATAATTCACAGTTGAGTTTTAGATGCATATTTTTTGTGTGTCACTTCTTTTTGTTCTTTGGTAATATTTCAGGTTCTTGAAGGCACAAAGAATTCTGCTCTAGTTTTGAAGAAGGCTCCTTCGATGCCCAAGCCACAGTGGCATCCACCTTGGAAACTGTACAGAGTGAGTTTTCCAAACCGTAAGACTGATTTTAGATACTGCATTTGGTGTGATATTATTTTTTTCTTTCAGATTGTTCTTTTGTGGTCTACCATTTCTTTTCCTAGGTGAATTTATTACTACTTTCAATACTTCTAGTTATGGAGGATATAAAGACCCCAAGTTCTTCAGCACTAAAAGCAATTTTTACCTTGGACCATGTGGATGCATGTGTCTGTACATGGTTAAGAATGTGAGGTAGTCCATCTGAGCAGATTGCTTCTTTTAAGCAGTGGCCCATGGAAGTAAACTCTGCCTAAAATGCATATAATACTAGTAAACGGATGGTATGCGTGCAAGTGTACAAAGTGTACATAATCTATTAAATGAAGTGACTACAGGAAAATGTATTATAGAACTAATTGTTTTGCTCAGTCAAAAATAAAGTGTACACACTGGGCAAATTTGTATATTAGTATTCATAAAAGTATTTCTATGCATTTTTAATATTTTGAGTGTTAGGAATGGTTGTATAAAGTTGTGAAGTTGATATGTATAGGTGTTTAGGGCTCTAGAAAGCTGAGACAGTTAAAGCAGCAAGAATGACAGAAGAAAAGTAGAACTGGTAAGATGGGAAATACTTAAAAATGAAATGAGATCATAAAGGATGCAAGGCTATCAGTAGGAAAAGTAACATTGTAAGGAAGGATGTGGGAGTGTGTATTCGAAGAGAAGAGTAATTATTATATTAGAGAGGAGATGCAAGTATAGAAGTAGGAAGGATGAGTTAATATTGTTTACAGTAAACACTGTTTAGGTTAAATGGCAGAAGAATCGTGGTTGGAGTATGAAATGCTTGTTTCCAGTGTTATGAAAGAGAAAACCTTTTCTTTCCATTTCCTCTGAGTAGGGAAGCACTACATATAATGTTTGTTGCTGATTTATGTAGTTGTTATTTTTCAAGTGTTGTGTAGCATATAAATATATCCATTGGGTTGGTTCTTAGTTTTTCAGGTCTGTATATAATCATTTGATGACTGGTTCTTACG
Organism: Protopterus annectens; assembly: GCF_019279795.1. NCBI lineage: Eukaryota > Metazoa > Chordata > Ceratodontiformes > Protopteridae > Protopterus > Protopterus annectens. The sequence continues at coordinate 691,662,616 of NC_056729.1, read as the reverse complement.
TGATTTCATTAGGTACTGAATTCTACTTTTTGCTGTTATAACAGAGTCAAGCAAATGTCTTTGGTGGTGGTTTGACTTTTGATAAGTATTGGCTGATAGGACATAATGTTTTTGAATTTAGTATCTTATGGCAGGGCATTGTCTGGTTTATAGAGAATGTTGTAGATCATGAGAGTTGAGGGGGCGTTAGTACATGGTGAAATCCTATGCATTTCATTCACTTTATTGCATTACATTGGTGTCATCTGTTTTGAACATTAGCAATACATTGAGCTACTTTGCTGTAGAACTGTAGTTTATTTATAAACTGTTCCTTTTAAGGGGTACAGGTAACACCTGTGCAACTTGGTATGTTCTGAGCAGGTAGATCAACTTCAAAGCCAGTAGTAGAGAAAAGATAAGAGTTGCATGATCTCATGGGGTCCTGCTGATTCTCCTGTTTGATAGTTATAGAGGACCGCCATTTCTGTAAAGGATTGCAGTTAAGACACCAGTGTAATTTGGCATGCTCCGAGCAGGTTTATCAAATTCAAAGCCAGTAGCAAAAACATCACTTTGAGTTGACAAAATGCCATATTGCGTGGGATCTTGCTGATGGTATCTATTTGATTAACTTATGGCAGCCTGCCATGTCTGTAAAGGGCTGCAGTATAAGCTTTTTAAGTTAGTTGTGGCAGGTTGCCATTTGTATAAGGGCTGTAGGTAGTATATGTGTAATTTAGTATGTGTAGGACAGGTAAATCAAATTTGATAGCAGTAGTAAAGAATTCTTTGAGTTGGAAAATGTATTGTGTGGGGTCCAGTAACAGTTTATTAAGTTAGTTATGGAGGGTTGCCATTTCTGTGAGGGACCGCAGGTAACACCATGTAGTTTAGTAGGTACTAGGCTGATTAATCAAATTCAGAACCAGTACCATAGGGTCTCCTGTGTAAGGAAATGCTGTATTGCATGAGGTCCCATCCATGCTGATTACTTGAATAAGTTATTTGTAATGGGCTGCTCTTTCTGTAAGAGGCTGCAGGAACACCAAAGTACTTGGCAGGTTCAGTAAATTCAAAGTCAGTGTTAATGCATTGCTTAAGTAATGAAGTGCCATGTTTTGCAAGGTCCTGCCAATAATGGCTTGTGACTTTAAAGTAGGTATCCTTTGCATATAAAGATGGAGAGATAGGAGATGATGTTCTTCGTGTTTCACTGTTGCAGTCATCACACTTAGGTTATCTGCCTGCAGGTAGCCCTCATTCGGCCCAAATACCACAGACTTAGTATTTCTGCGTCGGTTGCTGTCGCTCCAGGACTGACGTCAGGTTGTCAGGAGTATAAAAACAGGCAGCCAATGCCATTACATCAGTCCTTCTTGCGGAGGAGACCGAAGCAGAAGCAGTTCACACGAGTGCCGGTCGGCCACTACCTGAGTTTTCGTTTCCGAATTGAATTATCCTGAAGTCTTCTAAAGCTAAGTACCCTGTTGGGGATCCTTTTTTCTTGCTCTAACCGATCTCAGAAAAAGTTAACAATTGTCTTGCCTGTGGAAAGCAAATACCACACCGAGATTTCCATTCTTACTGCGTCACCTGTTTAGGCCCAGACCACGACATACCTTGCTTTCAGTTTTGTGCCCTGTTCAGTGCCCGAACTATTCGTCGTTGGGCCCTTATTGTCATTAAATACTTTTGTTCTCGATCTCCGTATTCCGAAATGGCTTCGGTAAGCCATCTGACTACCGATCTTCCGAAAAAACGTAGGGATAAAGACAGAGACAGACCGCACAGGTCCAAAGCTGCTGACGCTTCCGTTAAGCTAGTCGCCAGTTCACCAGTACTCAGTGAGGCACTTTCGCATTCCCTGATGCCCGCTTCAGTGGATTCGCAGGCCTCTACCGAGACCCGTTCGGAGTCCAGTATGCCATGAGACTCTTCTTCGAATACGGAACCTGCGGATGTCTCTACCTTGGATGGGTCCGGAGCCGTTGAGTAGGCAACGGCTTGTGAGGAAGTTCTTTACACTACCGATGTTCGACACAAACCGAACACAGTTCTGTCTAAAACTACCGAGTTTCTAAGGCCAAGAGTACACGCTACACCTAAAAAAACAATGACTAAAGCTCATGCACCTGCTACCTTGCCACAACATCAAATGGTTAAAATGGCAGAAGACCTTATTATGCTGATAAGGGGAAGTCAGCCTTCCCCTGCTAAGAGAAAAAGAGACTTGTCCCCAGCAGCTTCAACATACCAAGAGTCCGACGACTCTGAGATATCTGATTATGAAGACATGCCCTTCTCTACTTATGAGGATTCAGATGCAGATAAATCCATTCCCTCTGCCTCTCCTCCAGAGGATTTTTCTTTGGTAAAACCTTACATACTTTAAGAGAGCATTTCCACTGGGAATGCCAAGACTATACTCAGTCCAAAAAGAAACTCGGAGAATTTCTAGATTTGCCACAACATAGGCCTTTAGCAATACCCCCAGTCCTGGAGGTTGTGGATGATGTCTTTATGGAACCCAGTTTAACTCCTGATACTTTACCCCCTTCTCCTAGGAAACCAGACCGGTACTACATAGTACCTGACTCTCTCAAATTCATTTTCAAAAATCCTGCTGCTGACCCAGAGATCATCTCTCCGGTATCAAAGCAACTACAGCTAAGAATCCCACCCCTTCGGACAGGGATTCCAGAGCTTTGGACAGATGGGGTAAGAAAGTATATACCTCTGCAACTCTCGCCATTAGGGCTTTGAATTGTCAATTTCACATGCTGAAGTACCAACAACATATTATGGAACTTACCTACCTTAACTTATTAAGCAAAAAATAGCTACCTTTACAGACTGTGCAGAAAATAAAGAATTGCAAGAGCTTATGCATTCTGCAAGCCAAGGCAGCAAGCATACATTGCAGTGTGGCTTTGATGCCCTAGAACCATCTTGCAGGGCAGAAGTCACTGGTTCTGTACTGAGAAGGCTTGCTTGGCTTAAGGAGCAGACCTTGCCAGACCATGTCAAATCAAAGTTATTAGACACTCCTTTGAACAAGGACAATTTGTTTGGCACCAAAGCAGAAGAGGTTCTTAAAAAGATGGAAGAAAAAGCTAAATCTATGCAGACAAAGAATTCTTGCAGGTACAGCCTCCTAGATTCCGTAGGCTTTGCCCCTTGAAACATTGGTCCTTTCCAGCCCCCTCAAGGCCATATCAAACTAGACCCAGGGGAAACGGACCCCCCAGACTACAGTCTCAGGGTATGCAGAGATCTAAACAATGGAGTGCCTCCACCTCTAAAGCAGGGAGTGCTAAGCCACCCCCTTACGGAAATAATTCCCAATGACTTCTCAGCTCCACTCCCCACCTCTGCCCAACTGCTTGTGCCCGTAGGAGGAAAATTTGCCCTTCATGCAAAAAACTGGATTTCCATCCCCAAAGACCGATGGGTCCTCAACATTGTATCCCAGAGGTACAAATTTTACTTCCATTCACTGCCAACCCCAAAAAGGTTCCCAGACCTTCCTCCAAACCAGTGAGCAGAGGCACAAAACAAAGTTCAATCTGTGCTCTCTATAAGGGCAATTCAACCTGTTCCTGCTGAACAGGTAGGTCAAGGATTCTATTCCAGACTTTTCCTGGTACCCAAAAAAGAGGGCTCTTGGCGCCCAATCCTAAATCTTTCAATTCTCAACACCTTCCTGATGGTACCAAAATTCAAAATGCTCACCCTGCAGCAGCTTCTACCTATGCTAGCCAAAGATGCCTGGTTAGTCACCCTAGACTTGAAAGAAGCTTATCTACACATCCCTATAAGGGAATCATGCAGGAAATATATATGCTTCAGGGCAGGAGCTATGCATTATTAGTTCTCTGCACTTCCCTTTGGCTTATCCACTGCTCCCAGAATATTCACAAAATGCCTGGCTCCAGCCATTGCTTACTGCAGACGGAGAAATATCCAAATTTGCCAGTACTTGGACGGCTGCCTGATTCAATCAGACAGTCAAGAAATGCTGTTGCAGCACCTGACATTTGTAAAAAAAAAAAAAAACCTTCTAACCTCCCTGGGGTACACCAGCAATGAAAATAAATCAAAACTAGTCCCCAGTCAAAAGATTGTATTCCTGGGAGCAAGCTTGGACACAGCATCCCAGATGGCATTAATCACTCCAGAAAAACAAGCATGTCTGACAGACTATTTTACTCAAGTGGCCACCAGAACTGAGCTATCCGCAAGGAAAATCCTGCAGGCCCTAGCGTTCATGGCTTCATGCATCCTACTAATTCCATATGCCAGACTGCATATGAGGAAACTTCAGTGGTACTTAAAAAGTCTTTGGTGCCAACATTCTCAGGACCTGGAAACCGTCATTCCTATCATACCCTGTCTAAGGACAGAGTTTCTTTGGTGGGCAGCAGCATGCAACCACAACAAGGGACTGCCCTTTACATAAACCCCACGCCACCCAGACCCTAACCACAGATGCATCAGACCATGCCTGTGGGGGCACACATGGCCAGCAAGTGCATTCAGGGCCACTGGAGCCCAAGTCAAATTTATCTGCACGTCAACCAAAAAGAGATGCTAGCTGTGCAGCACGCGAGCTTTCAGATCCCAACTCTCACCAGGGCACCTGCTAATAAAAACAGACAACACCACAGTTATGTGGTACAAGCAGGGGAGAACCCACTCTGCAGGCTAGCCATGGCCCTGTGGAACACGGCCTTGGACATGCAGGTCCACCTGCAAGCTCAATTCCTGCCAGGCAAACAAAACTCACTGGCAGACGACTTAAGCAGAAATCTAGACACACACATGAGTGGCAATTAGAGCCTAGCACCTTCAACCTTCTGATTCAGAAATGAGGGACACCAGAGATGGATCTCTTTGCCTCCCCCTGCAGTCACCAGCTCAGCAAATTCTACACCAGGACTCCTCACAGCAGGGCCTGGAAAGCGGATGACCTATCTTTCCAGTGGGTAAATCTCTCAATCTATGCCTTTCCCCACTACACCCCCCCCCCCCTTTGAGCCTGCAGCATCAGCAGAGTTAGAATTCCTCTCTTGGAAAACAGCCTTGCTTCTGGCCATCACTTCAGCTAGAAGAGTGTCTGAGCTACAAGCACTAATGGCTGTGGAACCCTTCATTATTTTCCATGCTGACAGGGACTAACCCTTCTTTTTTAATTTCTCCAAGTCTTTTGGGTTTCTAATACCATGACGGGAATGGACCTCATTCCTAAGTCAAAGTACGATTAAATTCATGAAATTAGTATTGTTTCACTCTTTGATGTTAGACAAAAGTGCTCTTCGCAGCACCCGCAATGTGTCCAGTAATGACTCCTGCAATTCCTACGGCGTTACAGGAATTGGTAACATATCTAAATACAATTGTAAATTATTTTTTATAAGACCAGTTGCTCCTACTACTCCTGAATTGTCTGGGTATCTTTCTTCCACATGGCTCTCATTTTTTTTAAATGGCCTTGCCCTCTTCCCCTGGTGCAAAGCTGACTAGTAACTGGTCAGATTTCCTGAAGGGCTTAGTCCTATCAAGGTAGAATTTGAGCTGTCTGTGCATGTCCAAGGAGTGCAGGATCCTTTCCCCTTTATTTTTGAGGATTAGGAAAGAAAGTTGGCAAATGGATAGATTGGTTGAGAGCCACACTGGACACCACTTTAGGCATAAAGGCCTTGGACGTGCACAGACAGCTCAGATTCTACCTTGACAGGACTAAGCCTTTCAGGAAATCTGACCAGTTCCTAGTCAGCTTTGCACCAGGGGCAGAGGGCAAGGCCATTTCAAAACAAACAATTTCCAAATGGATAGCACACTGCATCCATTTCTGCTACAAGCACCATGGGAAACCAACCCCTCAGGGGGTCAGAACACATTCCGCTAGGGCAACTTCTTCCTCTACAGCATTCCTCTGGGAAGTCCCCTACCAGGGACATCCTGGAAGCTGCTACCTGGAGTTATATACACACCTTCACTAAGCATTACCACCTGCCTGTCTTTTCCAAATCCAGTGCGGGTTTTGCAACAGCGGTCCTGCAAGGCATACTAGCCACCCCCAACTCTTCTTGACTGCCTCCACCCTTCTTCAGCTTTGGGAATCTACCCAAGTGTGATGACTGCAGTAGTGAAACACGAAGAACACAGTACAGTTGTGTACACGTACCATAAATGTAGATGATCAAGTGTATTCACTGTTGCAGTCCTGATTTCTGTCCCTCCAGCCCCCTTCTCTCTCTCTCTCTCTCTCTCTCTCTCTCCTCCTCTCTGTCTAGCACTCACCCCTTTCAGGAGTATTGGTATTGGTATTTACTTTTTACTGGTGGTGTTTTCAGCACCATAACTTGGCTCCCTATTTGGGGGGCTCCTAACATTTGGGGCAAGAAAACCTGATGTAATGGTGTCTGCTCCCTGTTTTTATACCCCTGACGTCTGGACATCAGTCCTGGAGCAACAGCAACCGAAGCCGAAATACTAAGCCTCTGTTATTTGGGCCGACTCAGGGCTACCTGCAGGCAGATAGCCCAGTTGTGATGACTGCAACAGTGAATACACTTGAACATCTACATTTATGGTAAGTGTACACAACTGTACTTTCTTTATAAGGCCATAAATGTCAGAAAATCAAGTCAGACATAGCTTTGTTATACAGTTAGTGCTTGTGTGACATATATTCCCCTCTGTGAGTCTATCCAAGGTTTCTGAGGCACTTGTTACAGCTACAAAGCATTAGGAACCATGTGACAGGCATGCCAATATTCTTGTACCGCTGACCCTGATAAAGTTGGATATTACTGCCTGTGTCATATGCATTTGGATAAGGTATTACTTTGTTGGTACTTTGTCAGCAATTTACAATTGCAGTAAGACTCCATTGTAACTGCAGTTTTGTTTTAATAATAGTACATCCGTCTGTTTTTGTTTTTATTTTTGCTGACTTCATTCCAGCAGGTTGGAGTATTGGATAACATTCCCAAAGTAAGTCATAATCAGTAAGAAAAGCTGCAGCAGGTTGAAGTATTGGATAAAATTCCCAAAGTAAGTCATAATCAATAAGAAACGCGAGGAGTTTAAATATCAAAATGCACACGCTTGAAGCACTTCTCAGTATGGAAAACATCAGCATCTGTGCAGTAACTAAAACCCGATTCAAGGCTCCAGAGAGCACCCCAACACTACCGGGCTACAACTCATACCACACGTTTTTGGCCACAGAACACGGACCGAAACACAAAAGGAGGGGGTGTATCCATATTCATCAAGGATAACTACACCTCCAGGTTAGTGGTGCAGCATGATATCTCTGAGATCATCCATGTGCAGCTAACATCGGGCAAATCTGCAGTGCAAATTGTGGCCTGCTAGAGATCACCCTCCATGACCCAGGACCCCACCACTCCACCTTTCTGGAGACACTGGAAAACATGAAGGTCCTACCAAACACCCTGATATTGGGCGATTTCAATTACCCTACCATTCACTGGGAAAACTACTCGAGTACAAATTCCCAGGCCCAGCGCTTCCTGGAATTCATCAACTCAAATGCCCTGGATCAGCTGGTAAACTCCCCTACCAGAGGTGAAAACATATTGGACCTGGTCATCACCAACATGGGTGACAGGTGTTCCACAACGGAGGTCAACCCGTCACTGGTTAGATCAGACCATAAACTAATCACTCTGGATGTCCACATCCCACCACCACCCCCAACTAAGGAAACCACAGTAAAAAAACTTTTCTAAAGCAAACTTCACCTTACTTAAGACAGAGGTGGTAAGTTTCACAGCCCCTATGCTAAAGGGTAATGCTGCCCAACATGCAGAAACCTTTACAAGTGCACTATGAGCACCTACAAGGATGCATGGATCGTGTCATCCCTAGCAAAACCAAGACTCATTCCTCCTAAGAGAAGGAAACCAGTTTGGTGGCCCCCTGCAGTAAACAGGCTATACAATAGGAGGAGGAAACTAGTTCAGAAAAAAAGCTAATCACAAGAAGGAAAGACACCCCCGATCAGTATCAGTAAGAAACTGAGGTCCCTCATGAAATCATCCAAGGCTAACTTCGAAAGAAAAATAGCCAAGGGTTCAAAAGATAACCACAAAGCCGCCTTTAGCTATGTTAAGAATCTATGTGGCAACTCACAGATATGCACTGAACTAGTGCAAAATAGCACAACATATACTGAACCTACTTATATTGCCAACATCCTGGCAGATAGATTCAGTGCAAACTTCACCCCCTCTCACCTCCAAAGGGGCCCACAACAATACCGGAAAAGTGTAGTGTCCCAAAAATCACAGACGCGCAGGTGAAAACAGCCCTTTCAAAAGCCAAAAACACAGCGTCAATGAGACCAGATGGTGTCCCAGGCTGCGTCTTGCACGAACTACAGAACGAACTAAGCCCCCACCTAAACACGCTGTTCAATCTCAGCCTCTCCACAGGCTACGTGCCCATAGAATGGTGCACAGCAACGGTTATTCCTCTCCACATAGGAGGGGCCACAACTAACCCTGATAACTATCGCCCCATAAGCCTGACTAGCCTGGTCTGCAAGGCTATGGAGCGCATCATCATGGAACTCATTAACAAAGACATTGGGAACATCCAAACACTTGACCCGACCCAGCTCGGCTTTGTTAAGGGCAGATTATGCCTACTAAACCTGGTTGACTTCTTCAAGACAGTCACCAAGGCCATAGACGAGGGAAAGGTGGTTCACACAGCCTACCTTGACCTCACCAAGGCTTTCAACACCATTCCCCACTCTGGTATTACAGAAACACTCACCAGCCTGAACATAAACCCCTACGTCACGAGATGGGTTGCCAGCTGGCTTACAGACAGAACTCACATGGTAAGTATAGCGGGCTCCAGGTCTGACTCTAAACCAGTCACAAGTGGTGTCCTGCAAGGCTCGGTCCTGGGACCCCTACTGTTCAGCATATACTTCTCAGACATACAGGCAAACACAGGAGGACTGTGACTAACCAAGTTCGCCGATGACTGTAAACTGGGAGCCATATTTGACTCTCGGCTGACATGGACATCCTCCAAAAGGGCCTTACTGAGACAGACACCTGGTGTCAAAGTCATGACCTCAAGCTAAATGCCAAAAAATGCATAGTCATCCCATTTGGGAAAAACAAAACGCCCATGAATTACCACATAGGTGGCAGCCCCTTAATACAGAAGAGGTAATAAGAGATCTGGGGACCCAGGTAGATAGTAATCTCTCCTTTGACAATCATATTGCCAAAATAGTTAGGAAATCCTTCTGTGTGGCCCATCTAATTACTAAAGGGTTCGCATCTAGAAATAAAGAAGTTATAGTGCCCCTCTACTCATCACTCATTAGACCCATCATAGAGTACAATGCCCCATTTGGAATGTACCTCACAAGACACTTCCAACAGCTGGAAAGACCACAAAAGTACCTCACCAAGAAAAACATATGTCGTACGCAGCCCGACTGAAAAAACTCCGGCTGTACTCAGTGGCATATTGCTTACTCAGAGGTGATCTCTGCCTGACTTACAAAGCCATGTCCAACTCAGAATTGATGGACATGCTCCACCTAAAGAAATCCAAGTCACTGCGAGCCACGTGCTCTAGTGAGCTAAACCTCGCCACAACAATAAATAGAGCATGCTGGAGGGATAGATTCCTGTCAGAGACTCCCCATGCTTTGGAACAAAATTCCAAATTACATCTGGCAGAGCCCCTCACTAACACTCTTCAAGAGAAACCTTGACGAGTGGATGGGTAACAGAAGGCTCTGCTTGACAGAGGATTAGTTAATTAATCAATGGGGCGGTGAAAGCCGACACACACTAGCTAGGCTTATAAATGCCCTCGAACAGATAGCCTAGTACCTACCTATGAATCTATGCATCATCAGTGACATTTGAGGGACATGGATATCTGCATTACATAGAATGTTTTGTAAAATAGAAAGTTTATGTATCTTTTTAAGAAAAGAATATAGTTTTGTTTTTATTTTCCTCACTGTAACTTGAAAGGAGCATTAACTTGACATTGTCATCCATTTGTTCATCCTGTTTAGATTGTCGCATTCTTGTCTAAGCATGTGTTTTTTTTTTTTTTTTTTTAAATATTTTCTGTAGAAGGTAGACTTCAAATTATAGCATCTAAAATGTTTTCTGTTTAGTGAATTAGCTTTTATAATAAATTGGTTTGGTTAATTTTTATATGCTTCATTTGTTCACAGTCCAGACCAGGAACTGTAAAATGGTATATTAGGTTTAGATTTCACCCTTCTGGCACCTCAGCCAAGAGCTGCAATGCTGAACCAAACACAGCGAACCAGCAGCACTAACTGCTGTGGCAGTGTGCTGCCTAGGAGACAGTCACGGAATATTAAAATGGGAAGGCAAGTGGAAAAAAAAAATTAAAAAACTCTGAGAAGTCCATGGGCATTGTCTAATTTTCTGTAGTCTTATAAGAGCAGTATAGGGAATAAAGCTAAGAGTGTGAGTTCCCTCTGGGTTGGTTCATGAGGAGGCTTCTGGGGCCTAGGTGGAGCTCTTGGTTGCCCTCTTGTTTTTCATGATCTTCAAGGTGGCTCACCCCGAGTTACTGAGGGCTAAAGCACCCAGTACCAAACATGTGTGCTCAACAGCTTGCCTCAGCCAAGGTGAAACGACCCACTCACTTCCCAGGCTTCTTTCCAGCAACTTTTCCAGGTTGCTCAGGGCTTCATGTGCTCTTTAAATCCAAACAGTCAATATTGGAAATAGCCAAGGTATCAGGAGACACCTAAGAAGAGAAGGATGAAACCTGTATTGGAGAATTCAGACATGCCATACTTTGTGGGAAGTAAACAAGTTTATGTAGGCTATTTCCCTTTCCCCCAGAGAATTTCTTCTTCAGGTACACCCTTCATTAAATTAATGAGTTCTCGTGTGTGTCAGATGTAAGGAATATCAAAAGATCCATCTCCGATGCAGAGCATTCATGCACCTGTCTGAGTCTAGGATGATTGCTGTAGGTAAGTACTAGACAATCAGTCTGCAGATCATTTCAAGTCTATTCAGAATATTTCAAAATTTTCCTCTTGCCTCAAGATTTACAAGGCAAGCTAGACCGGGAGAAAATTTGAGGTTGCCCATCCTGTTATATGGGTGTGCCTTGAAGGTGACAAGGGCACTTCTCTACTTAACATGTAATGGAAGTTTGTTCCAGAGGAGAGGAATATGTTGGGATATAAATCTATAACTCCACTGTATCTTATGCTGATGAAAGTTTAGTTCCTTTAACCAAGTATTTGATGTAACATTAGATGTTCATCGTTTTATACTGCTGCAGTCATAACACTTGGGTTATCCTGCCATCAGGCGGTCCCGCAGTCGGCCGAATCCCAAAGTCTTGGTCCGGCGTCGGTTGTCGTCGCTTCTTCCCTGACGTCAGTGTGACAGGGGTATAAAATAGGCAGCCGACGCCATTTTCTTCAGTCTTTCTTGCCGCGTGGTGTCCGAAGCAGAAGCAGTTCGCAAGTGCCGGTCGGCTAGCTCCTAAGATTTTCGAATCGAATTTCAGCCCGAAGTCTTCTCTAAAGGTAAGTACCACATTGGGGAAACTTTTCTTGCCTAAGAACGATGTCAGACAAAGTTAATAATTGCATATCTTGTGGGAAGCAAATACCTCATAAGGATTTTCATTCTTATTGTATTCCTTGCCTAGGCCCAGACCACGATGTCTCTGGTTGTCGTTTTTTGCTAGGTTCAACAAACGTACAATCAAGCATCGGGCAGCAGAAAATTTAACTATAGCATGTCGTCGGAGCAACCGACATCAGCAATGACTAAAAAAATGCAAGGATAAGGACAGGCAACCAAGGCCAAGACCAGATACCAAGGCCTCAGCAAGGCCTGCCGCCGGTTCTCCGGTTTTCAGCGAGGCGCCTATGCAGCCCCTGACTACCGCTGATTTAGAAATTCTGACGGCCTCCCAGACCAAATCAGATGGGCCTCAGGAGCCAGTTCCATCTCACCCCTCGGACGTCAACCCTGACGGTGATCCGGAGATTTTGGAAAGGCCTTCGGTTTCTGAAGGTGTCTTCAAGCCGACAGCTATTTCTATTAAGTCTTATGCTAAACTTAAAGCCCCCTTAAAAGTTAGGAAACTGGGTCCACAGACCCCCCACAGGCCCCTATGCCTAAAAAACAGATGCTCAAGATGGCTGAGGATTTAATTACCCTTATCAGGGGTTCCCAACCCCCTCCTGACAAAAGGCCTAGACTGGAGGAAGATTATCCTTCCTCTGACCAAGCATCCATTTCCTCAGCTAACTCTGAGGACCAGGATTATTCCTTCCCTCCTTATGAAGACTCAGATGCTGAAGAGTCCATTCCCTCTGTCTCCCCCCCCCTGAAGACTACTCTTTTGGGGAAACTTTACACACCATGAGGGAACACTTCCACTGGGAAGCCCAAGATTACTCTGACTCTAAGAAAAGACTCCGTGAGTTTCTTCTTCTTCCACAGCATAGACCCCTTGCAATTCCTCCAGTTTTAGACATTTTGGGTGATGTCTACACCGAATCTAGTCTAAACCCAGACTCCTTACCTCCTGCACCAGCTAAACCAGACAGATACTACCGAGTTGCTGATTCTCATATGTTTCTATATAAAAGCCCTGTTGCAGACCCCAAAACCATTTCCCAGGGTCCCAGAGGGGTTAAGGCCTCTACTGCTAAGAATCCACTACCTTCTGAAAGAGATTCCAGAGCATTAGAAAGATGGGTGAAGAAAGTGTATACGTCTGCCACTTTGGCCATGAGGGCCTTAAACTGCCAATTCCACATGCTAAAATACCAGCAGTACTTGATTACACAGTTAAAGCAGAAAATGATCCCTCAGACAGCTCAGACAGATCAACCTAATTTCAAAGAGATGCAGGATTTGCTGCATGCAGCAGAACAGGTGGGAAAGCATACCTTACAGTGTGGTTTTGATTCATTGGAAGCCTCATGTAGAGCAGCTGTCACAGGATCTGTAATTCGTAGACATGCTTGGCTAAAAGAGCAAGCCTTACCAGAACATGTCAAAGCAAAGTTATTGGATGCTCCATTGCAGAAAGATGTGTTATTTGGTATCAAAGCAGAGGAAGTCGTAAAGAAAATGGGAGAAAAGGCAAAATCTATGCAGACAGTCAAAGATTTTTTACAGGTACAACCTCCTCGTTTCAGCAGAAACTGGCCATCAAAAAAACTGGTCCTTTCCTGCATCAGACAGACCCCAAAGGGGCAGGTACAGACGCCCAAGGGGCAGAGGCCAGCCACAAGGTTCTTTCAGGCCTAGACAATGGCATACAACAACTCAAAGAGGTGGAGACGAAAGATCTCAACCCTTCAGGAAACAAACACAATGACTTCTCTCTTCGCCTGCCAAGCAAAATTACCCTGGTAGCACCTTTGGAAGGAAGACTGGCTCTATTTCCACAAAATTGGCGCATCATAACAAAGGACAAATGGGTTCTGGATGTCATTACTCGAGGCTACAGATTTCATTTTCACACTTTACCACAGATGAGAGGCATGCTAAATCTGCCTCCAAACCAATGGGCAGAGGCACAAACGCAAATTTCAGCTCTCATGGATATGAAAGCAATTCAAAAGGTACCTACAATGGAGCAAGGTCAAGGTTTTTACTAAAGACTATTTCTAGTACCAAGAAAGGACAAAGCCTGGAGACCCATTTTAGACCTCTCAATTCTAAACTCATACCTGGAGGTACCCAAATTCAAAATGCTCACACTATAGCAGCTTCTTCCCATGCTGGGCAAGGAGTCTTGGCTGGTAACGTTGGACCTCAAAGAGGCATACCTGCATGTCCCTATCAGACAAGATTGCAGAAGATACCTCAGATTTTTGGCAGTTACAACGCATTATCAATTCTCTGCATTGCCCTTTGGCTTATCTACTATTTACAAAATGCCTGGCATCAGTAATTGCATACTGCAGACAACGAGGAATACACATTTATCCATATCTGGACGACTGCCTGATCCAAGCGGACCGCAAGGACATTCTGTTACAGCATCTGGCATTTGTAACAAAGCTGCTAAGTTGCCTTGGGTACACAGTAAACAAAAAGAAGTCAAAGCTAATACCCTCACAAGAGATAATATTCCTGGGTGTCAGCTTAAATACAACGGCCCAGATGGCTTACCTCACGCCAGACAAACAAAAACAACTGACTCAATACTTCAAAAAGATGGCAACTTTTACCCAGCTCACTGCAAGGAAAATCCTACAGGCATTGGGGTTCATGGCATCCTGCATTCAACTAGTTCCATATGCAAAGCTGCATATGAGGAAATTACAATGATACCTGAAAAGTGTATGGACTTAACACAGGCACAGCCTCGAAACAAGTATACCTCTCATTCCTTGCCTTCAAAAAGAGTTCCTATGGTGGGCTCAAGCATGTCAAATAAACAAGGGTCTTCCTTTTGTCTTACCTCCAGCAAACCAAACTATGACAACAGATTCTTCAGACTACGCCTGGGGAGCACACATGGCAGGACAGTGCATACATGGCAAATGGTCTGCAAAACAAATGCATCTACACATCAACCAAAAGGAGATGCTAGCTGTGCAAAATGCACTTGACAGCCTTCAAGGACCTCTTGCATCCAGGACAACTACTAATAAGGACAGACAACACCACAGTTATGTGGTACATACACAAACAGGGAGGAACACACTCTTACCCTTTATGCAGACAGGCAATGACCTTGTGGAACACAGGGAGGAACACACTCTTACCCTTTATGCAGACAGGCAATGACCTTGTGGAACACAGCATTGACTTACCAAGTACAACTGCAAGCACAATTCCTGCCAGGAAAGGAAAACATATTGGCAGATGAATTAAGCAGAAATATGGCAGATCCGCACGAGTGGAGACTACACCCACAAGTATTTTCAATGATAACTCAAAGGTGGGGACGCCCAGACATAGATCTTTTTGCCTCCTCCAACAATTGCCAACTACAGAAATTTTGCACAAGGACATATCATTCCCTAGCCTGGAAAGTGGACGCCCTATCATTCAGTTGGACAGCATTGACAGTCTATGCCTTCCCACCACTACCTCTATTGACCAAGGTATTACTGAAAGTCAGATCAGAGAGACCACAAATGATCCTCATTGCTCCATACTGGCCACGTCAGCACTGGTACCCATTACTAAGGAACTTGACTCACAGCCCTCCATGGATCTTACCTCAATTCCCACTTCTGTTGACTCAGCAAAACTCTCAGATCCTTCTTAGTCAGCTCAGGACTTTAAATTTAGCTGCTTGGAGAATACCTTGAATTATCAATCAACACTTCTCTCAAAGGACGTCCTGAATGTCATTTTGGAGGCCAGGAGGCCCAGCACCAGAAAAACTTACTCAGACAAATGGAAAAGATTTTGTGCATGGCACCAGGCTAAAGGCCAAAATCCTGGGATACCAAACATTCCTCAAATACTGCGATGCTTAACTGAGATGCTACACAAAGGCCTTTCTTTCTCATCCATTAAGATCCATGCTTCAGCCATTTCAGCTCAATATAATACGGATCCTCCCATATTCTCACATCCTTTACTAAGGCAGTTTCTCAGAGGGGCTAAGAATATAAGACCCCCCAGAAAACCCCCAACGCCAGCTTGGGACCTCAACTTCATTTTAGAAAAATTAACACTGCCTCCTTTCGAACCAGCCTTCTCAGCAGAACTACAATACTTGTCATGGAAAACAGCTCTGCTGCTGGCTATCGCCTCAGCACGCAGGGTCTCAGAACTACAGGCAATCATGGCAGTGGAACCTTTCATCATTTTCCATCAGGACAGAGTCTCTTTACGAACTAACCCTACCTTTATGCCAAAGGTAGTATCTAGTATGGCTTTGAATCAGACCATTCATTTACCCACCTTTTATCCAAACCCCCAGAATAAAGGAGAAAAACTCCTTCACTCTTTGGACATTCACAGACAGCTACATTACTATTTGGATAAGACAAAGACCTTCAGAAAAACTGACCAACTCTTTGTATCCTATGCTGCAGGTTCACAAGGAAAGGCTATTTCAAAACAGACCATCTCCAAATGGATAGCACATTGTATCCGCTTTTGCTACTCGCACCATGGGAAAGCAGTGCCTGTTAATATTAGGTCCCATTCTACCAGGGCTACAGCAACCTCAGCAGCCTTTCTCAGGGGGGGTTCCAACCAAGGATATTCTGGAGACAGCTACTTGGAGTTCAGTGCACACCTTTACCAAGCACTACCACCTTCCATTATACTCAAAAACCAGAGCTGGTTTTGCCACTGCAGTTCTGCAGGGCATCCTAGCTTCGCCTAACCCAGTTTAGTACCAGCCACCCATCCATAGCTTTGGGATTCAACCCAAGTGTGATGACTGCAGCAGTATAACACGATGAACATAGTACAGTTTTGTACCTATCATAAATGTTGATGTTCGAGTGTATATACTGCTGCAGTCCAGGTTACCCTCCCACCATCCCCTCTACATACCAGGGTGTTACTTATAACTCCATGTACATCAGTCATTTGGATGCATGTCTATATGGTGTATTTGCTAACAGCTAGTACTATTGTTTATCTACTAAGGTATTTTTGCATACTTATTTGGATTGCCTTCCTAGTTGGGGGCACCTGGCATCTGGGGCAAGAAAAACTGAAGAAAATGGCGTCGGCTGCCTCTTTTATACCCCTGTCGCACTGACGTCAGGGAAGAAGCGACGACAACTGACGCCGGACCAAGACTTTGGGATTCGGCCAACTGTGGGACCGCCTGATGGCAGGATAACCCAAGTGTGATGACTGCAGCAGTATATACACTCGAATATCTACATTTATGGTAGGTACAAAACTGTACTTTCTGTGAAGGAATAGAATATCGAATAGAGTTGAATCTTTCATGAGAAGAAAGGCTAGACATAGATCTCCATGGAAGAGTCTGTGATAGACTGAGTATAGAGAAAGGGCTGACAGTCATGCATGTCCTGGAAGATATTTTGATGCATCACCTGAGTCAGATTCCTTCCATCTTGTTCCCAGAAAGCCTGACTGCTTTTATATGATCAAAAATTCGAGTGTTCCTACACAAAAAAACGTTTGGCTGATTCAACAGTGGTGTCACTAGATTATAGCAAGAGATCTTTTACAGTCCTGTCCACGAACCCCATTTCCAATGACAGAGAGTGCTTACCTAACAGCAAATCCTGCTGCAGAAAATGGGGGCTAAGTAAGTGGGCATCTTGGATTAGGGTCTGAAGCAGAAGATGCTTGAGGTGTATAACCTTTCAGACCAGGTTTTCAGACATTCCAAAACATGGATTTAATACTGTAGATTCATCTTGCAGGACAGCAACTGCAAGGTCAGTTATTCATTAAAAATGTCTTACTGAAGACTTGGTCCCTGCCAGATCATGAAACAGTGGAGCTCCTCAGTACTCCTTTACATAAAAACATTCTGTTTGGATATCCTGCTGAAGGTGTCTTTAAAATTCTGGAGGAATACAGACATGACTATATTACCAATAAAGCTGCTTTTTCAGTCCCGGGCACTAAAGTTCAGCAAAAAATCCCACCAGATCTTGGCTTTTGTTCCTGAGCAGGATAAGAATAACACTGGTAAAAGGGAAAGGACAAGTTTTATAAAATAATCGCTAGATAAACCAAAGGAGAAATCTATGCATCACCTTGGCCATGACTCTAGAAGGAATAACTATGACTCCGCTTGGCTACCTTCTCCCTCAGGCAGCATTTCTGCCCATGGTATTTTTATTTTTAGCTTGCTGCAGTTTGAGAAAGCAAGATCCATAGTCAGTGAGAGTACAGTGCATCATCAGCCAGTTCAGCCTGTCGTAGCATACAGGTAATTACTCCAATTGCTGCAGTGGCTTTAAAATGCCAGTCATTACTATAGTTTAGCAAATGCTGATTGTTTTCAGGCATACGGTTAGATGTCAATGTTTACTGTGACCAGATGTATTTTGCATAACAAAACAGTTCCACAATAACACTGTCTTAATCATTGCTTGTTCTATTTGGGCACAGACCATAACACCATCTCTTGTCCCCATTGCATGAGGTTCAATCAAGAGACCATCAAATGAAGAGCAAAAATTCTTCAAGACTACTTGAGTCGGAAAAGGCTGCCACTGTTTTTGCCAGATTATCCATGGATATCCCACCTGAAAAACAGACAAGGACCTATGAGAAAAGGGACATGGGGAGGGATCTGACAACATTCCAGTTGAGTCCAAAGGTCCCCTTAGGCTCGGTGATGTCTGATATGCTGAGATGCTGTTGCAGCCCCTGTCCCAGATGCTTACTTGGGTTGAGCTTCTAGAGATGCTTCTCCAGAGACTGACATGCTTTTGAAAGAAACCACATCCTCCCAAGCTAAAGCTCTTCAGCATCAGTCTAGATGCCTCTCCTGATGTGGTTGGGATTCTGACACCTGTATCCTAATAACTGATGGTAAGTGTGGTGTACCCTCAGCTCTTGTATGTGAGAATGTGTACAACTTCCATATAGAAGTGTGTACCAGCCTGTAGATGGATACTTTAGACATCCACCACCTCAAGAGAAGGCCTTAAATTTCCAAACTTTAATGTACAACATCTTGATGTTCTTTGTGTTTTCACTGTTGCAGTCATCACATTTGGGTTATCTGCCTGCAGGTAGCCCTCAGTCGGCCTGAATACCAGAGTCTTGGGATTTCTGCGTCGGATGCTGTCACTTCTTCCATGACGTCAGGATGTCATGGGTATAAAACATGCAGCCAATGCCATTACATCAGTCTTTCTTGCTGTGCAGTGTCCGAAGCAGTTCGCAAGTGCCGGTCGACCGCCTCCTGAAATTTTCATTTTTCGAGTTTCAGACCTGAAGTCTTCTAAAAGATAAGTACCCCATTGGGGATCCTTTTTTCTTGCTCTAACTGATGTCAGAAAAAAGTTAATAATTGTCTTGCTTGTGGAAAGCAAGTACCTCACAGAGATTTTCATTCTTACTGCGTCATCTGTTTAGGCCCAGACCATGATGTTCCTCGCTGTTGGTTCTGTGCCTTGTTCAATGCCCGAACTATTCGTTATTGTGCTATTTTTGTTGGTAAATTCTTTCGCTCTCGTTCTTCGTATTCCGAAATGGCTTCCATAAGCCATCCAGCTACCGATCTTCCGAAAAAATGTAAGGATAAAGACAGAGACAGGCCACATAGGCTGGTAGTGAGGTGCATTCGCAGTTCCTGATACCCACTTCTACAGATTTGCAGGCCTCTGCTGAGACCCTTTCGGAGTTCGGTATACCGCGAATTGCTTCTGCGACTATGGAACTTGCGGATGTCTCTACCTTGGATGGGTCTGGAGCCGCTGTGCAGACACCGGCTTCTGAGGGTGTATTCCAGCCTTCTGATGTTCGTATTAAACCGACATCTTCGTTTCTGACTAAAACTACTGAGTTTCTCAGGCCCAGAGTTCGCACTTCGCCTAGAAAACAGACAACCAAAGCGTATGCTCTAGCTCCCATGCCACAGAAACAAATGCTTAGAATGTCTGAAGACCTTAGAACTTTAATTAGGGGAAGCCAGCCTTCCCCCTCTATAAGACAAAGGACTGATTTACCTTCTGATTCTACAGACCGTGAGCCTGATGACTCTGATCCTTCTGATTAGCAGGACATTCCCTTATCAACCTATGAGGATTCAGATGCAGAAGATTCCATCCCCTCTGCCTCTAGAGGACTTTTCTTTTGGTGAAACCTTGCATACCTTAAGAGAGCATTTCCACTGGGAATGCCAGGGCTACCCACAGTCCAAAAAGAGACTCAGAGAATTTTTAGACTTGCCTCAGCACAGGCCTCTAGCTGTACCCCCTGTTCTGGAGATTGTAGATTATGTCTTCTTGGAATCCAGCCTTACCCCCTGATATTTTGCCTCCAGCGGCCAGGAAGCCTGACAGTTTTTACAGAGTACCTGACTCCCACAAGTTTCTGTTTAAGAATCCTACTGCAGATCCAGAGACCATTTCCCAGGGACCTAAAGGCATTAAGGCTACAATAGCCAAAAGCCCTACCCCTTCAGACAGGGACTCTAGGACTTTAGACAGATGGGGTAAGAAGATACACACCTCAGCTACTCTGGCCATCAGGGTTTTAAATTGCCTGTTTCATATGTTTAAATATTAGCAACATATTATGCAGCTAATTAAACAGAAAATGATGTTGATTCCTGATTGTGCAGAACATAAAGATTTACAAGAGTTAATGTATTCTGCTAACCAAGTTGGAAAACATACTTTCCAATGTGGTTTTGATGCCTTTGAAGCATCTTGCAGGGCTGCTGTCACTGGGTCTGTTCTTAGAAGGCATGCTTGGCTTAAGGAACATATCTTGCCAGACTATGTCAAAGCAAAATTACTAGATGCATGACTAAATCAAGAACGCCTGTTTGGCAATAAAGCAGAAGTCCTCAAAAAGATGGAGGAAAAAGCTAAATCTATGCAAACTGTTAAGTATTTCCTACAAATACAGCCACCTAGATTCAGTAGGCATTGGCTTTCTAAAAACTAGTCCTTTCCACTCCCTCCCAGACCTTCTCAGTCCTAACCCAGGGGCAGCATACCACCATGATTACAATCTCAGGGTATGCACAGATATAAGCAATGGAATGCTCCCACTTCTAAAACAGGGAGTAGTAAGCCAACATCCTATGGTAAAATATCACAATGACTTGCCCTTAATGCTTCCAAGCCTTGCCCAAGTACTTGCACCCTTAGGAGAAAAACTTGCCTACATGCAAAAAACTGGGAGTACATTACCCAGGACAGATGGGTCTTGAACATTGTATCACAGGGATACAGATTCAACTTCCACTCACTGCCAACCCCAAGTAGATGGCCAGACCTCCCCCCAAACCAGTGGGCAGAGGCCCAAAAGCAAGTACTTTCTCTTCTCAGTATCAAGGCTATTCGACCTGTCCCAGCAGAGGATAGGGGACAAGGTTTTTTCTCCAGACTGTTTCGGGTACCCAGGAAAGAAAACTCTTGGCGCCCTATCCTGGATCTGTCTATTCTCAACCCCTTCCTGGTGGTTCCAAGGTTCAAGATGCTTATTCTCCAACAGCTGCTTCCTATGCTAGCCAAGGACTCCTGGCTATCTACCCAAGACTTAAAAGAAGCTTATCTGCACATCCCCATAAGGGAATCTTGCACGAAATACCTACGCTTCAGAGCAGGCTCTATGCATTATCAGTTCTCTGCACTTCCCTTTGGCTTATCTACTGTGCCCAGGGTATTCACAAAATGCCTAGCTCCAGCCATTGCATATTGCAGGCAGAGAAAATTTCAAATTTACACATACTTGCACAGTCAGGAATTGCTACTCCAGCATCTGACCTTTGTAAAGAGACTTCTAACTTCACTGGGGTACACCATCAACACAAAGAAATCACATCAGGTACCCAGCCAACAGATTGTATTCCTGGGAGCAAGCTTGAACACAACTTCCCAGATGGCATTCCTCTCTCCAGAAAAACAAATGTATTTGACAAACTACTTCAGTCTACTGGCCACCAAAACCCAGCTATCTCAAGAAAAATACTGCAAGCCCTATGGTTCATGGCCTCTTGCATTCTACTAATTCCATATGCAAGACTGCATATGAGGAAACTTCAATGGTACTTAAAAAGTCCCTTGTGTCAGGTGTCAACTTTCTCAAGACCTGGAAACAATGATTCCTATTATTCCTTGCCTAAGGGCAGAGTTTCTTTGGTGAGCAGAGGCCTGCTACCACAACAAAGGGCTCCCTTTCACTGTACCCCCTGCTGCCCAAACCCTAACAACATACGCATCAGACTGTGCATGGGGGGGCTCACATGGCAGGACAAAGGTATTCAAGGCAAATGGAGCCCAAAGCAAATGCACCTGCATATCAATCAAAAAGAAATGTTAGCTGTACAGAATGCTCTGACAGCCTTCAAACGCCTTATTCTTCCAGGGCAACTATTGATAGACAGACAACACCACAGTTATGTGGTACATAAACAAGCAGGGGGGAACCCTTTCCTACCCACTCTGCAGGTTAGCCATGGCTCTATGGGACACAGCATTGAGCAACCAAGTGCACCTGCAAGTTCAATTCCTGCCAGGCAAACTAAATTCACTGGCAGATGAATTAAGCAGAAATCTAATGGACCCGCACGAGTGGAAACAGGAACCCAAATCATTCAAGCTGCTGATTTACAGGTGGGGACACCAGAGGTGGACCTCTTCACTTCCCCTCAGAACTTTCAATTGAACAAATATTGCACCAGAACTCCCCACAGCCAAGCACGGAAAGTGGATGCTCTGTCCTTTACATGGGAAAACCTCTCAATCTGTGCCTTTCCCCCTCTGCCCCTCCTCTCGAAGGTTCTACTAAAGATTAAACAGGACAAGCCAAGGACAATCCTGATTGCACCAGATTGGCCACGCCAGCACTGGTACTCACCTTTGCGCAGTCTGACAGTACTGCCACCTTGGCACCTGCCTCAGATCCCTCCCTGCTGTCCCAGCAGAAGGGCCAGATTTTGCATCCTCAGCTACAAACTCTGAACCTAGCAGCCTGGTTCATCCCCTGAACCCTCAGTAAACAGGTGCTGGATGTCATCCTGGAGACAAAAAGACCTACTATTAGAAAATCCTATTCAGAAAAGTGGAAAAGTTACTGTTCTTGGAGCTAGTCTCAAGGAATGGACCCAAATGTGCCCACCTTACCTCATATACTAGATTACTTAGCAGAAATGTTCCACAAAGGCCTATCCTTCTCTTCAGTTAAGATTCCTGCCTCATCTCAGCTCATTATAATACTGAGCCACCCATCTTCTCTCATCCTCTGGTCAAACAGTTCTTGAGAGGAGACAAAAAAAATTTAAGACCCCCCCCCCACCAGCAGAGCTCCCACTCCAGCCTGGGACCTTAACGTATTGGAAAAATTCACACTTCTACCCTTTGAACCTGCTGCTTCAGCAGAGTTAAAATTCCTCTCCTGGAAAACAGCTTTATTTCTAGCCATCACATCAGCAAGAAGAGTGTCTGAATTGCAGGCCCTTATGGCCGTGGAACCCTTCATTATCTTTCATGCAGACAGGGTTCCCTCAGGACTTAACCCATCATTTATGCCAAAGGTAGTATCTAGTGTGGCTTTAAACCAATCCATTCATTTGCCAACCTTTTTCCCTAAGCCTCAGAATACAGGGGAAAGGATCCTGCACTCCCTAGACGTGCACAGACAGCTTAGGTTCTATCTGGACAAGACTAAACCTATCTGAAAATCTGAACAGCTGCTAGTCAGTTTTGTTACAGGGGCAGAGGGCAAACTATTTCTACATGGATAGCACACTGCATCCATTTCTGCTGCAATCATCATGGGAAACCTGCCCCACAAGGGATCAGAACACATTCCACTAAGGCTACGTCAACCTCTACAGCATTTCTCAGAGGAGTCCCTGCCAGGGACATCCTGGAAGCTGCAACCTGGAGCTCTGTACACACTTTCACCAAACATTACCACTTACCTATCTTTTCTAAATTCAGAGCTGGATTTGCTACAGCAGTCTTACAGGGCCGGCTTGCCAGCCCTAATGCTTCTTGACTGCATCCACCCATCCACAGCTTTGGGAATCAACCCAAATGTGATGACTGCAACAGTGAAACATGAAGAACATAGTACAGTTATCTACATTTACCATAAATGTAGATGTTAGTGTATTCACTATTGCAGTCCTGGGTACCCCCCCCCCCCTCCAGCCCCCTGACTTCTCTTTACTTCTACCTATCCTTTTTGTTTGGCCTACCTTATAACATTGGTATTTGCTTTTTGTTGGGGGTGTTCCACACCACGTAATTACTTCCTATTTAGGGTGTTCCTGACATCTGGGGGCAAGAAAAATTGATGTAATGTCGTTGGCTGCATGTGTTATACCCATGACATCCTGACATCATGGAATAAGCGACAGCATCCGACAGAAATCCCAAGACTCTGGTATTCAGGCCAACTGAGGGCTACCTGCAGGTAGATAACCCAAATGTAATGACTGCAACAGTGGATACACTCGAACATCTACATTTATGCTAAGTGTACACAACTGTACTTTTCAGCCTGAGCTAGACAGGCCTCCCACCTCCACTAACCAGTCCCCTTCTCAGAATGTGATAAGACCGGTACAGTATTTTTTGTTTTTCTTTAAGAACCTGCAGCCTTTAACAGATCACCCATCATGCAGGGTGTCCCCTAACAAAACAAAAAAAAAAAGGCAACACCCCCTCCC
Organism: Protopterus annectens; assembly: GCF_019279795.1. Classification (NCBI taxonomy): domain Eukaryota; kingdom Metazoa; phylum Chordata; order Ceratodontiformes; family Protopteridae; genus Protopterus; species Protopterus annectens. Next base: position 691,638,265 of record NC_056729.1, on the reverse strand, counting down.
CACCCCCATCCCCGACGAATCTTATTCTTCAGAATGTTAGGCAGATGAATGTGCTTATGCAGACCAGATGTACTCTCCCCTTTTTTTGTATATGATTGCTCTAAGGACACTGCAACTTGTGCCTCCCCAAAAGAAGATTTTGTTATTAGGAGACACCCACAATAGAATGAAGGGCTTCAAGTGTGAAGCTAAAGACTACTCTGGCACCCACATGAGATTCAAAGAACTTCTGGGATTACCAGAGCCTAAACCTTTAGCTGTTCTCCAGTTATTGAAGCTTTAGAGGATACATTCACTAGTCCATTTTTGGAGCTGGATTCCCAATACACAGCTCCCAGGACTCACCATTTGTATTTTTATTTATACATTGTTGACTGAATTAGTCCCGGTAGCCCAGTAGCTTCTTTTCAGAGGAGACCTAAGGTGGTCATCTGCTGACTAAGGAGGATTTGGCCAATAAACCGATTAACTTTTCCTACTCTTTCAGTAAGTGATATGGGATTTTTTGCATTCACCTGGCCTGCAACAAACTCAAGCAGATGGAATTTCTCTCTAATGTCTCACCTGAAGGATGACATACTCAGGAGTACAGCATCCCCATATGCTACACTGCAGTTTCAGTTTTGGAAAATTAATCCAGCTTCCTGGTATGGAAATAAAACCCCTAATCTCCTCATCTTACAACACCAAAGACAAGTGCTACCTACTGAACTACTAAGACTGGGGTCAAGCGAGTGCTACCTACTGAGCTGCTAAGACTGGGGTCTTGGACTTGTGTTTGTGTCATCCTAAAACTCCAGCTGCAGCTGCTGATCTAATTTTGGTAACCATGGAGAGCAAAGGATGCTCTTATGAATTCTGTCCGCAGTGGCAGAGAAAACAGTACTTGATGGAATTGAGGAAGAAAATGTACCTGTCTGCCACAAGCATCTGACCCTTCAGCTTCTGAACTGAGACTCGTATGTTCAAGTTCCAAGAGAGTCTCCTGCCCCAACTTGAGGGCAAGGCACAGGAGGTCCAGAACAAAGGCCTGAGAGATTAGTTGCTTGATATTTGCAGTCAGTCTCCCCCTTGGTTAGTAAACAGCGTATAAAGTTTGACAGTAGTGAAGTGGATGCATCATGAAGGGTGATGCTACATGGTTGGTTATGTGGAGACAAGCTTAGCTGGGACACAGCCTGTGTCAGAGCATGTGTAGACTCAGCTGCTTAATGTCCTATTAGATGAGGAGATGCTGTTTGGATACCCAGTTTTGCAGGTTCTTTGTTACATTCAGTAGATATTACTCCAATAAAAGTTGGCAAGGTAAAGGGAAATGTGATTTTCTTCTGAACTAGCCCGCTGACCAAAGGAGAAGCCTGGGGGTCTCTCAGGACTGAGATATTTAGAGGAAAAGCTCCCTTTCTTCCCCCACTCATCAAATCCCACCCCAATCCAAAAATCTGCTACCCATCCACTCCTTCTCTACCTGCTTCCCCACAAAAAATAAGGTATTATCTGGGACTGTTTTCGAAAGTGTGGGAAAGATTGCCTACGATGGTTGGGTTCTAGGAATCTTGATACAAGGGAAAAGACAAGGTTGTCTGGCATTCTCTTAATGCCTAGACAACAAAGACGTCATAGCAACCATATTTACTTGAAGTTTTACATAAGTAGGGCATAGAGAGTGTACCAGACTGGGAGGAAAGCATAAGTTTCTACTAAACATTATTCCTAGACCCAACAAAAGATGGCCATTGGAGGTCCATCTTGGATCTGTCAAAGCTAAACAAAATGTTTAAAGTTCCAGATTCAGCATGCTGACCTTCCAAGCTCTACTACCTCTCCTGTTTTTCTAGACATTTATGGTTACCTCAGTTCTCAATGATACTTAACCTCCACATACCAATAGCTAGGTTTCATAGTTTAGACAGTATGCAACATCAGACTTTCGAAACTGAAATCTCCAGAATTCCAAATTTAAATTGATCATCCACATATTCATGCAGTCTACTCTTAAACATGTCCCTAACTGGTAACTTATTCCAGAGTGAAGGTATTAATTGTGACATTTATCTGTCCCTTGTTACTGTCCTGTTATGGTCCAGTAAATAAACAGAACTCCTATCCCTTATCCCAGGGTAAGATTTAACCAAGATTAGCCTTAATTCTGTCCTGAGGTCTTGTTCGTTAATACCTTAAATGCTAAACACAGTTTATCTCTAACTGATCTATATAAAATAGTATGAAGACTTAAGTATTTTAATCTGTTAGAGTAAGACAATTGACAAACTGATGTAATTCTTTTAGTATGGCACCTTTGCACAATTTAAAGCTCCCATATCGGACAGTGTCAAACTACAGAAGCTTAAGTTATATTCAGTTGTAGGCCTTCCCTTGGAAATGAACACCTCATTCATTTTCTTTTGATTTCGTGTCTCAGATATTTTCAGTACCAGACCAAGCTGTCTTAATGTTCAGGCTTTTGAACATGATGCTTGAAACTCAAGCCATTCCAACAGATCTTGTAACCTGCAGAGGGAGTACCTGCTATTCTAAGCATTTGGGGGAGGGGTGCCTATTACCTACTTATATCCTTCCTATCTGGTTTGCGTACTGTGCCCAGGGTGTTTACAAAGTGCCTAGTTGCATATTGCATGACCAAGGACATCCATAGCTTGATTATCTCATTCAAGCCCCCCCCACGCCACTCAAGAATGGAGTTAGAGAGACTGCTATGCAGCTCACCTTGCCTCCCTGAAAAAAATTTAAAGGAGAACAGCAATTAAGTCTCTTAACCAGATAATACTGTCAGATAATTGGAAAATTGAGTATAGCTCCACAAATGTCTCCTAGACCACATGCATAGTAATTACCTTTGAACCTTTGAATCTGTTACTACTTCCATGGATGTGCCGCAGCAGGTCATGTCAAGGAGCACACTGCTGGTGAAACAGCAACTACCACAGCCTTCCTTGGTGGTGGAGTTAGCAGCCAGCCCATCTTGGAAGCAGCCGCTTGTTCATCTTTGCCACACATTTGTCAACCACTGCAACTTGAACATTCTCACCAGAAAAGGTTCTGCCAAGGACTGCAGTGGACTCTTGCAGACCATTACTTTACAAGGCCAGCTAGCCAACACAAAAAGTTTTGGAATCCCCCAGAAATAACACTATGGCATCAGTGATCAATAACAAGAACTTAGTACAGTTGTGTACAAACTCTTCATATTTGTAGAGGGTTAAGTTTGTTCACTGTTGCAATACTGTTTTCCTCTCACCACCCTTCTTTCCTAGACTGTTACAATTTTAAGTTTGGAGTGGGTACGCAGTCACATTTTATTGTCACTGTTCTCTGTCCTAAGCCTACAAGGCACCTCCTTCTCTTGAATTCCATCTAGAACTTGGAGATGGAACCTTAACAATCCCTCAAATTGCACTGTTTTCTCTGGGGGCATTTGCCATCTGGACAGCCAGTGCTATGGCAGCTACCAGAACCCTACTACTTCAGGGACAAGAAAAACTAAAATGGCACATGCACTTGTCTCCATTATTTTACAGTTGTCTTGTAACCTAGCTGGAAAGGGTGTCTGCCCAGTTAAGAAGGGAAGTGGTGAAAAAGACTTCACACTATGCAACAGTGAACATACTTGAACATCTGCAACTATAGTAAGTTTCTACACAACTGTACCTTTTCTCAACAAACCCAGACATCTTTGCCCAAGCAGTGTTGGAATACACTCACTTCCTAACACTAATAACATGGGCACTAGAAGCTTACAGATTTTATTCCAAGGACAACAAAAGCAGTAAGAAAAGTGCTGCTGCTTTTACCCTTCTTGCTTATATTCCTCCCCAGATACACATTCATTATCCAAATAGGCATGCAGTCCCCCCCCCACCAAAAATAATAGAGGGAGAGGATGATCATCTTCCTATGCACGAGTGTTTTTTTACAAGCTTGGATGTACTTGATCCGTCTTTATCCCTCCCACTGTCTAATAGCCACCTGTACACCCACTGTAAATTGGCCTATTCATTCCCTTGTGGAATGAGAGCCAGTTCCAGGAGTTAATCATTCAGGCAGCCATGAGTATTTTTATCTTTCTCCTTATCTTAACCCTTACCACTCTGTCTGTGTTTGATGTGTGTGCTCATAGAGATGAAAGCCTGCATTGCTTCCCCTTGTAAGCATGCATGTTCTCACATGAACAACATGAAAGCTACTATCATGCAAACACAAACAGGCTTGCCAGAACAAAGTGCATGTTTTGACCTATCTTCCATATGCCCCATACCTTTCTCTGTAGTAATCACTGGACTCCCTCCCTGTCTCCTCGCCTCCATGATGGATGAGCTGGTATTAGCTGATGTTAAGTTGTCAATCTCGCCTTCATTCTTGCTGGATGGGTTCAGAGCCGAACCTCTGCTCCGACTCGGCCTAATACTAAAGCTCGAGAGCTATTTTTACCGGCTCGAGGCTATGCTATGTCCCATAATGCTAGGCGTCATATACCCAGATCTCATTTGCCGCTTCAGCTACAAGGTTGTGTTTTCACTGGCTCCAGGTCGTATTTAAGATTTTTTATATTTACAACTAGTTTTTGATAGATATTTTTCCCTTAGATCTTTTCTAGTAGTGTTAGTAGTCTCTCGGTTAGTCTTCCCCCCTTTATTAATAGTTTTCCTTACTCTTTTCCACCCTTAAGGTGGTTAGGCCCCCCCCCCCCTTTTATAGTAGTTTTTGTACAGGTTCCATTCAGTAGTGTGTGTGTGTGGAATTTTGTTTTATTGTAGTAACTTTGAGAGTGTCTTTTCAAGTGTTGTGTGTGTTTGTTGTGTCTGGTGTACTTGTCTAGACTTTTTTGTCCCATTCCTGTGGTATCATGTCTAAGGATACCAAGATATCTGGATTCAAGAAGTGTGACTCGTGCTGTCAGAAGATTTCTCTGACAGACGGTCATACTTCTTGTGTGTATTGTTTGGGCCCTCTGCACCTGCAGGACTCTTGTTCCATCTGTCATTCTTTTAGCCCAAGAGTCCTGCAGGAACGCAGACATAAGCTCATCCTAAGGGACTTATTAAAGCCCGAAGGTTCTCCTACCAAGCCTCTGTCAGGGAAAACCTTCTAAGCCCGCCAAACCGTCGGCTCCATGTCCGGAGCCGGTGCCGAGCGGACCTTCTTCTGCCTCATTGGTTCCGGCTAGAACCGATACATCGAGGCCTCAGTCGGCTCCAACCTTGGTGTCGGAGCCATCTCCAAGCCGAAAGCGTTCCCGATCTCCTTCATTGGAGTCGGTCAGGTCGGCTCCGAAGTCCCCTTTGCTGTCTGAGCGGAGCCATAGGTCTCACTCCTATAGATCTTCCAGACTTTCGGACCACGACCTCGAGAGGGTAGTCAGTAGGCTTTTGAAGTCACAGGCGCTCACCCAGTTATTGCATAGCCCATCTCAACAGACAGCAGCTTCCCCAACGCCTGCTCCAGTTCCTCCTCCGACTATTCCTTCGAGCTCGGAGCCGGTGGCCGTTGGGGTTGGTACCGTGGGGGCGTTGGAACCGATTCCACCCTTATCAGATGTTCTTCATTCCACATTGCTGCAGTCCCTTCATTGGCTCCGTCCTTGGAGGGATCCGGGCACCGATCTGACGTCGGCGTCAGGGTCATGCGCATGACCG